>NC_069499.1:141550483-141557983 GCF_027579735.1 Bombina bombina | reverse complement strand
CATTCTCTTTGCTTGTATCAGTTGCAAGGAGTCGTAGAGTTAGGTGTCTGATTCTTCAATCAAGAGTTTATTTTTTAAGCAGAACAGTTTTTTTTTTCTAGCCGTAGTCCATGTCAGTCTCTTCAGTAGAGCAGTGGTGGCTTTTAAGCATTTGGGAACTTGTGGGGTATAATCCCCACTGTGCCTCCCAAGTAGTTTGTTGCTGTCCTTCTTTGAAAGCCTGAGTAGGTTTACTCAGTCTTCTCTTTTTTTTCCCACAGGTCCATGTGAGGGATGACGCATTTCAAACCTTGTTAGCTGCCCTGCTGCCGGGCAGATTGTAATGGAGGTAAGTGCTATTTTTATTTCTGAAGGCAGAAAGTTTGGCACTTATATGGTTAATTGGTATTATTCCTGCTTGTCTGCAGGTTTGTGCATGGCAGTTTTATGGGGCACTGTTAGAGGATTTGAGGATATGTTTATTTTTGGCTCATGTTTTTTTATTTAGACCAGATAAACATGTTAGGGTGCTGTTTCTCATTAGAGTTCTTTTATTTGTCATTTGTGTGTTAATGACATGGGATCCTTTGCTGCGTGTACGCCCACGATGGGCAGGGCTTGTTTGGCGCGGTAGGCACCTCAACAAGGCTTGCTGAGGTGCTTGTTAAGGGCTCAGGGTACTTTTTTGTATATTCTTTTTATTTTCTATTGCCTTTTTCCGTTAGCGTTAAGTTTTTAAAGGGACAGTAACGTTTTTTTATTTTTGGGATATTTTTTCTTGGTATTTTATTTGACTAAGGTTGTTTTTTCTTCTTTTATTCATTGTGAAGAAAGATGGAGCAAGAGGACCTGCAGTCTTACTTGTTCTATATGTTTTGATGCAAATGTGGAACCTCCTATTCCTTTTTGTTCCTCATGTATTGAGAGGACATTACATTACATGGATAGACATTTTGATTCTTAGCCTTCCTTATCTAAGATGGAGGTTGTTCATGAGACTCCTGTCCAAGCTACACCGCAGCTTTCCCCTCAAACATCCCAATCCTTGTTCTCTTCTAATGCAGTGCCCTGCGTTTCGTCTCAGGGTAGTTTCTGAGGCTTTGTCCGCTTTTCCTATGTTGCAGTGGAAGCGCAAGAGGAAGTATAAGGTTTCTGATCTGTTGCAGTTATGTCTGTTTCTTCCCATAGGTCTGAGGAGGAAGATACTTCTGTAGCGCCTGGGGGTGAAATTTCAGATTCTCATTGTAATTACTACTTCTGATTCTGAGGTTTCCTTCAGGTATAAGCTAGAGCACCTCTGTTTGTTACTTAAGGAGGTTTTGGCTACTTTGGATGACTCTGACGTGACAGTCATAGCTACTCCTAAGTCGTCTAGTAAGCTTAATACGTTTTTTGACGTTCTTTCCGCGATGGAAGTTTTTCCTGTTCCAGATCGTGTTTAGAGATTATTATACGGGAGTGGCAGAAGCCTGGGATTCCTTTTTGCCCTTCTTCAATTTTTAGGAAAAGGTTTCCTTTTGCTGATTCTATCAAGGAATCTTTACAGACGGTTCCCAAGGTAGAGGGAGCAATTTCCACCTTGGCTAAGAGAACCACTTCCTATTGAGGACAACTGTTCCTTTAAGGATCCTATGGATAAGAAATTGGAGGCTTTGCTTAAAAAGATGTATGTTAACCAGGGGTTTCAATGGTAGCCTGCTGTGTGTATTGCTACCGTTACCAGTGCAGCAGCATATTGGTTTGATGCGTTGTTTGATTCTATTCAGCAGGATACTCCTATTAAAGAGATTCAGGATAGAATTAAGGCTCTGAAGTTGGCCAATTCCTTTATTGCGGATGCTTCTTTACAGGTCATCAAGTTGGGAGCAAAGATTTCTGGCTTTGCTGTGCTGGCGCACAGAGCCTTATGGTTGAAGTCTTGGTCTGCGGATGTGTCCTCTAAATCTAAGCTTTTGTCCATTCCTTACAAGGGTAAGACTTTGTTCGTACCCGGTTTGGCTGAGATTATTTCTGATATTACGAGAGGGAAGGGGCATACTCTCCCTCAGGATAAGAGAAATAAGCAGAAAGGTTGTAAGAGTAATTTTTGTTCCTTTCGTAACTTCTCTGGTAAGTCTTCCATTTCCTTCTCCAAGCATGAACAGTCTAAGCCTTCTTGGAAGTCCAATCAGTCCTGGAGCAAGGGGAAGCAATCTTAGAAGCCCGTTGCTGATTCAAAGTCAGCATGAAGGGTCTGCCCCCGATCCAGGAGTGGATCTTGTGGGGGGCAGACTTTTTTTTTTTTTTTTGTTCAGGCTTGGGTTTGTGATGTCCCGGATCCCTGGGCGGTAGACGTGTCCCAGGGATACAAACTAGAGTTCAAGACTTTTCCTCCCAGGGGCAGGTTTCTTCTCTCCATGTTATCTGTAGACCAGATAAAGAGAGGCGTTCTTACGTTGGGTTAAGGATCTTTCCGACATGGGAGTGATAGTTCCTGTTCCAGTTCAGGAGCAGAGTCTGGGATTCTATTCCTATCTGTTTGTCGTTCCCAAGTAGGAGGGAAATTTCAGACCTATTTTAGATCTCAAGAGTGTAAACAAGTTCCTCAGAGTTCTGTCTTTCAAGATGGAAACTATTCATTCCATTCTTCCTTTGGTTCAGGAGGGTCAGTTTATGACCACTGTGGATTTAAAGGATGCAAATCTACATATTCCTATCCACAGGGACCATCATAGGTTTCTAAAATTTGCTTTTCTAGACAAACATTTTCAGTTTGTGGCCCTTCTATTTGGTCTTGCAGCAGCTTCCAGAATTTTCTCAAAGGTTCTGGGAGCATTGTTGTTGGTGATTGCAGTGGAACCCTATCTGGATAACTTTGTGTTGGAGCTTGCTAGTTGAAAAAATGGCACCTGAACCAGAGAGTTGTTTTTGTCTTTTCTGCGCTCCCACGGTTGGAAGGTGAATTTAGGAAAAAGTTTCTTGATTCCAGCTACAAGGGTGGTGTTCTTGGGAACCATTAGAGATTCTCTAGAGATGAAGATTTTTCTGACAGAAGTAAGAAGGACAAAGATCTTCAATTCATGTCTTGCTGTTCAGTCCTCTCCTCGGCTGTCAGTGGCCCAGTGTATGGAGGTTATTGGTCTGATGGTCTCAATCATGGACATCATTCTGTTTGCTCGGTTTCATCTCAGGCCTCTGCAGTTACGCATGCTAAGACAATGAAACGGGGATTATGCGGGTCTGTCTCCAAAGATTGTTCTGGATCAAGCAGCAAGAGATTCCCTTCCGTGGTGGTTGTCTCAGGATCTTCTATCTCAGGGAACCTGTTTTCGCAGACTTTCTTGGGTGATCGTGACCACAGATGCCAGTCTGCTGGGATGGGGAGCTGTCTGGGGTTCGTTAAGGGCTCAGGGTCTATGGACGCTGGGAGGAGTCGATTCTTCCCATAAATATCCTAGAGCTGAGGGCAATTTTCAATGCTCTTTTTGCCTGGCCTCAACTAGCTTCAGCCCAGTTTATCAGATTTTAGTCGGACAACATAACGTCAGGGGCTTACATCAATCATCAGGGAGGAACTTGGCCATGACAGAGGTAGCCAAGATTATTCAGTGAGCAGAGGCTCACAACTGCTGTCTGTCTGCGATCCACATTTCAGGGGTGGATAATTGGGAAGCGGATTTTCTGAGCAGACAAGCAGTGGGAACTTTATCCGGAGGCGTTTTCCAGCTTGATTCTCAGATGGGGGCAGCCACAGTTGGATCTCATGTCATCCCATCAAAATGCCAAGCTCCCGAGGTACGTGTCCAGGTCAAGGGATCCTCGGGCTGTACTAATAGATGCTCTGGCAGTTCCTTGGAAGTTCATTCTAGCATGTGTGTTTGCTCTTCTTCCTCAGGTCAATCAGTGATTCTCATCGTACCGACGTGGCCTTGCAGAATCTGTATGCAGATCTGGTGGAGATGTCATCTTGTCCTCCTTGGAGTCTTCCGTTAAGGAAGGACCTTCTACTTCAGGGGCCCTTCCTTCATCCAAATCTTGTTTCTCTGAAACTGACTGCTTGGAGATTGAATGCTTGATGCTGTCCAAGCGTGTTTTTTCTGATTCGGTTATTGAGACTTTGATTCAGACACATAAGCCTGTGACTGGAAATATTTATTATAAGATATGGCGTAAATATCTGTATTGGTGTGAATCTAGGGGCTACTCCTTGGAGTAGAGTTAGGATCACTAGCATTTTGTCCTTTCTCCAGGAGGGTCTGGAGAAGGGTTTATCTGCAAGTACCCTGAAGGGTCAAATTTCTGCTTTATCTATTTTATTGCACAAGCGTCTACTCCTCCTTGGAGTCTTAATTTGGTTCTTAGAATTCTTCAACAGGCTCTGTTTCAGCCTATGCATTCTTTGGATATTTAGTTGTTATCCTGGATGGTTTTGTTTTTGGTTGCTATCTCTTCGGCTTGAAGAATTTCAGAGCTTTCAGCATTGCAGTATGAATCTACTTTCCTTATTTTTCATTCTGATAAGGTAGTACTGCGTATTTCCCTAGGTTTCCTTCCCAAGGTTGTTTCTGATAAGAATATTAATCAAGTGATTGTTGTTCCTCCTTTGTGTCCTAATCCTTCTTCTCATAAGGAGCATTTGTTGCACAACCTGGATGTGGTTCGTGCGTTGAAATATTATTTGCAGGCGACTAAAGATTTTCGCCAGTCTTCCTCTTTATTTGTTTTTTTTTTCTGGGAAGCGTAAAGTTCAGAAAGCTACGGCCACTTCTCTTTCTTGTTGATTTAGGAGTGTTATTCGCTTGGCGTATGAGACTGCTGGATAGCAGCTTCCTGAGAAAATCACGGCTCATTCCACGAGGGCCGTTTCATCCTCTTGGGCCTTTAAAAATGGAGCTTCTGATCAGATTTGCAAGGCTGCCACTTGATCATCTTTGCACACTTTTTCTAAGTTTTTTTACAAATTTGATACTTATGCTTCAGCTGAGGCTTCTTTTGGTGGGGCCTTCTGTTTAGGCTTACTGTCTTGTCCGTCCCTTATCTGTGTCTTCTGGCTTGGGTATTGGTTCCCAACAGTAATTGTGAAGATACGTGGACTCACTGTGTCATTAGAAAGAAAACAAAATTTATGCTTACCTGATAAATTTTATTTCTTGACACGGTGAGTCCACGCCCCACACTGTATTGTTCAGACAGATTTTTTTCTCAAGCACCTCTGCACCTTATATTACTTCCTTTCTCCTTTCCCTTTGGTCGAATGACTGGGGATTGTGGGTAGTGGAGTGGTATTTAACAGCTTTGCTATGGTGCTCTTTGCCTCCTCCTCAGGAGTGATATTCCCAACAGTAATTATGATGATCCGTGGACTCACTGTGTCAAGAAAGAAATACTGTACATTTATCAGGTAAGCATAAATTTAGTTTTTTAGCATTGCTAATAATCATGCAGCAAGTATCTGGGTGCTTAATATGCCATTATTGAAATACAGTTTCACCCCCCCCCCCCCAATCCAAATACTATTTCATGCTCTATTTTTGGGGCAATGATTTATTCTGTCATATGAATCTATAGATTCCTTTTACGGCACTGAAAGTGACATAAAACATCCCATTTCAGTAATGGGATATTATTCGCCCAGACACCTGTCACGTGATTATTAGCAATGCTAAAAATATTTGTCCTCAGAAAATGGCATTAAATGCACTTTTCCCCCCATACTATTTAGTGCTCCATTTTTTTAAACAAAAATTTATTCTGTCATGAATTTGCATTCCTTCCATGGCATTCTGACACCTGCTTCATGAGTATTGGCGTTAGGAACAGAACATATTGAACATAACATTTAAAATGTTAATTTCAGTTAAGTTGTATTAAAGGGATATTCCAGTCAAAATTTAAAGGGACACTGAACCCAAATTTTTTTCTTTTATAGATAGAGCATAACATTTTAAGCAACTTTCTAATTTACTCCTATTATCAATTTTTCTTCGTTCTCTTGCTTTCTTTATTTGAAAAAGAAGGCATCTAAGCTTTTTTATTAGTTCAGAACCATGGAAAGCATTTGTTTATTGGTGGGTGAATTTATCCACCAATCAGCAAGAACAACACAGTTTGTTTACCAAAAATGGGTCGGCATCTAAACTTTCATTCTTGCATTTCAAATAAAGATGCCAAAAGAATGAAGACAATTTGATAATAGGAGTACATTAGAAAGTTGCTTAAAATGTCATGCTCTATCTGAATCGCAAAAGAGAAAATTTGGGTTCAGTGTCCCTTTTAATCCACATAGATGAATTACATCTTTGAATAAAAAACAAATTTGCAATATACATGCATTGGCAAAAATGTGTCTAGTAAGTTATCACTGTTTTAGTGTTTTTTCTCTGCATGTGAATCATAGCTAAATATTGTCACTGCACTCACATTTTAATTATTGCAGCTGCTTAGAGCATCAGTGGGGCTTGTATCATGTCCGCAATTAACACTGAGTCATTACCAGATGGTACAAGCACCTTAGGCTCACTGAGCAAGTGCTGTGTTTAAAATGCTGGTGCACGGTGCATACTTAAATACACTTTTGAAACTGCTATAGCTTTTATTAGAAGCGTTTTTGCTAATGCATGTATATTACAAAATTGCTTCTGTTCAATACCGAAATGCACCCATGTAGTTTCCAATTTTGGCTGGAATATCCCTTTAAATGTCCTTTTTTTAAAAAAATTTTTATTATAACTTTATGCAGCCTGTAACAGATTTCTTTTTCATTGTAAATTATAAGAAAATAGCATTATGATCAGACACCTGCTTAAAATGTACACTCCTTGATAGAACCTAAACTCCCGGGATATATCTAATAAGCGTTTTTGTTGTAAATTGAATAAAGTTATGTCCATGAAAATACATTACAGGACCATATTTAAGGACAATACTATATTTTCCCTAAAAGGGAGTAAAATTTTTAAATTGAAGTCAAAAGGAATATTTTTAAACCTGCGCAAAAAGGAGCACTCTCACCACAATAACAGCTTCCAGGGTGCCAACGGTTAAATATATCTATATCAGGAATTTATATATAGGGCTGGAAACTTTCTCGTCCCAGATTAGAATTAAATTTGCTGTGGATGAGAAATTATTATTGACTAGTAACTTTTTCTCGCCTGAATTAATAACTTCCCCCCACTAGCAAAATTTGAATTGTGTGGCTTGGGTATAGGTTACTACGCTGAATTGCAGAGAAAGAGGCAAAAATACATCATGAAATTATTTTACTACGTGTTTTTTTATTATTATTATTATTATTTTTTTTTTAATGGAGTCTGCCACCCATTTGCGGCTAAAACAGCTGCATCTATTCTTGCAAGGCTTTTCATAAGATTTTGTATTGTCTATTCAGCCAAAATAGCACTTATGAGGCCAGACACTGTTGTGGGATGAGAAGGTCTAGCTTGCAGTCGTGTTCCACTTCATCCCAAAGGTGCTCAGTGGGGTTGATGTCAGAACTTTGTGCAAATGTGTGTGTATGTGTGTGTATAATGACACTTTGCT
>NC_069499.1:141402983-141545483 GCF_027579735.1 Bombina bombina | reverse complement strand
CTACCCCTTTTATGGCCGGCCATAATTCAGATTACAAGTGCTGGCTGAAGTTATAGGATACCTTTTTATAATTTTATCTAGGTATGTACAGTACCCATACACTTATAATCAATCCCATTGTGACACAATGAGTTTTATTTTAACATGAGATGTCATATTTGGTCACCCAGTAGCATAAAAGAGATTAAAACATAACTTGAGAGATCCTAGATTATCAATCATAATTCACCCCAGGTCTGTTTGTGTCTTGGTAAGAGACTATTTTCTGTCACTCTGTGTTGACAGTTTGCCACATAAGATCACTCTCCTGAGTGAATTGCAACTTGTATCTGGTTCACCAGGTGTTGGAAATAAAAAGTTTGACTTAGATAGGGTTCTGCAAAAGAGATGTAAACTGCAAACATGGAAAAACAGGATACACAGAAGAAAAAGAAAAGAGAGAAAAATTCAACCCTGACATCCTAAAATCATGAGGGTTTCATGACAAGAATCATCTCAGCTTTAGTAAACTATTACCAGCAACCTTATCAGATTTTGACAGGTTCTTATGAGTCAGTGTAATGTTTACATTGTAAAACAGGTGATGCTTTGAGTGGATTTAGACCTTGGCATTCTAGTGTTTTACTTCTGGGTAATCAACAACGGTCTCTGTTTTAGCACTTTTATTTTATTCTTGATGTAAATGCATTTGAGTGAGAAAATCAAAATGCAATTTTATTATTAGTGCACGTCTATTTCTCTGTGAGTCCTTAGGGCATTCTTAACAGTAATTTACAATAATAGTTGTATCCCTTTACTGTTACTTACAGCACAGTTATAGCAGAGCCAGTAGTGTCCTATTGATATTGGAGATCATCCTTTTGCAACTGTGTCACAATGTGATTAAAAAATAAAATAATTAATTTAAAAAAAAATAAAAAATGCCAAGAGTGCGCAGATGCAAAAGTGCTTCCTAGACTAACCAGGAAGTGCTATCTGAGTGCATTTTGCATAGTCCTTTAACAACTCACTATTTTTGAGGTATTAAAGTAAGACTTTAATATTATCAAATATAGTATTAATTTTGTGATTTTGGACACTAAAGTTTATTTACACAGGAATGTTATGGTCCTTTTAAGTGCACATGGTCTCTAACTAAATTATTGCCTAACATCATACATAGAGGTAAGACTGGGTTACTGTTAATGGATGTCCAGATATATCCATTTTTTGAATTCTGGATACGATTTTAAAGCTTCATAACAACAAGATTATTTTTCTTTTTGTTTTGCCCTTTTATTTTGTCTGGCTTTTATCATGCTCTTTTCTTCTTGTGCTCTCCTTTCCCTCCCACCCTACCTTTCCTTCCCTCCCTTTCCCTCCCTTTCCTTCCTTCCCTCCCTTTCCTTCCTTCCCTCCCTTTCCTTCCTTCCCTCCCTTTCCTTCCTTCCCTCCCTTTCCTTCCTTCCCTCCCTTTCCTTCCTTCCCTCCCTTTCCTTCCTTCCTTCCTTCCTTCCTTCCTTCCCTCCCTTTCCTTTCCTTCCCTCCCTTTCCCTCCATTTCCTTTCTTTTGCCTTCCTTTGCCTCCCTTCCTTAATAATTATATATTACAAAATACTATTGAGCAATAGATTTCTGCATACGGGTATTCCACTCTTCACAGGAAAGACATATCTTCGATGTAGTAAGTTTTCGAGTCAATCTTTGCCTTTCACTCTATTACGCTGCCACCTCATCTCATAGAGAGAGAGTGAGGTGCATATGTAATGTTACATCTGCATTTTACAGTATAATGGTTTCACCGGCAGGGGCCAGATCCTTTTTTTTTTTTTTTTTTTTTTTACATTTATTTTATATTTCTTTTCACTGTTCCTGTAATTGAAATGTCATAATTACCTCCAGACAAAATGTTTTTAAAGGGATAGACAACACCAGAATTTTTGATGTTTTAAAAGAAAGATAATCCCTTTATTACCCATTTCCCAGCTTTGCATAATCAACAATAATATAAATATACTTTTTACCTCTGTGATTACCTTGTATCTAAGCCTCTGCAAACTGCCCCATTATTTCAGTTGTTTTGACCGACTTGCATTTTAGCCAATCGGTGCTCACTCCAGGGTAACTTCACGTGCATGAGCTCAATGTTATCAATAGGAAACATATGAACTAATGCCCTCTAGTGGTCAAAATGCATTCAGATTTAGAGGCAGTCTTCAAGGTCTAAGAAATTAGCATATCAACCTCCTCGAATTAGCTTTCAACTAAGAATACCAAGAGAACAAAGCAAAATTGGTGATAAAAGTAAATTGGAAAGTTGTTTAATGATTTAAATAGGGAATGTAATTTTAGTGTTTTTTTGGAACTTGACTGTCCCTTTTAAGTACATTTTGAAAGACATTGATTATTTAAGTATAGATAACAGTATGTGAGTACATATAAAAATATAGTTTTAAACTTACTGTAAAATGCAACTGAGACAGGATTTCTGTTGATTCACAATAAAATTAATTCTGAAAGTGTTTTTTTTTTTTTTTTCAAAAACATAAATGCAGTTTACCTGCATCTTTACCTCCCTATCTGGCTTTCTTTATTTTAAACTCCTTTTTATATTCTGCTGTTCTTCTAACCTATCTACTCTTATGTTTTTTAATAGTTTCCATGAAATTGACCAGTGTGTTTTCCAGAGGTATTTTAACATGGAATGTCATACTTTCCCACACTGTACTATAAGGCTCAGCAAACCCAAGGGGAGCCACTGGCTCCTAACTTTTTGGTTATTCCCCATATATATTGATATACAAATACCATTGTCAGGCTCCTAAAAGTATGCCTTGCTTCAAATATTCTAAATTCTAAACAGATTTGTCAACCCCTTATGTACTGGATCATGTAGGCCAATACATGTGTGGTTTGTGACTGTCATGACCAGACCACTCCACCAGGGTCCTTGACTTGGTTCAATAGGTCCAAGTGTTAACCAAGCCATTTTCTAGTGTGACCTACACAAATAAATGTTGTTCCAGTCATACTGAGACATTTATTGACAGTTTATCTACACAATACTAAATCTATTTTGGTTAATTAAACTTTCTTTCCTTCTTTATAGGCTAGGAATATTCAGACTGGAGAGATGGCTGCTGTTAAGATTATTAAGCTGGAACCTGGTAAGTCACAGCGCATTACTAATTTATTGCAAGAAAGTGCCGTTATTTTCGGCCTCAAGCATGCTTATGGTTTCCTTAAGAGGATTTAAAAAAAAATAAAAAAAAAATATGAAAGGACAGTATTTGAATGTGTGTATATATATATAAAAGCTTGGATATTTTTCACCATTATTCAGTAGTGTACAAATGAGCAAAGCATTGCTGGCACAATTTTTTTAATTCTTGCACTGTGTTAAAAAGCTTGTATTCAAAAATTTCCATCATCTATATGAAAGAGTAGAATTTAAACATGCTGAACATATTTTGCCTAAAAAGGTATCATTTAAGGGGATTATTCTCTTACAACCATCTGATGATAGTTCATTGTATTCAAAGCAACTGCATGAACACCCTTTTTAAAATGGGCTGGTGTCAGTTACCTTATCCTGTGACCAGTTTGTCATGATGAAGCCACTCCAAATGAGGCTGAGACTTAGTTCAGTGGGTTTGAAGGTTAACAAAACATTTAATCATTCTCTGCTACCACCAACCAGAATAATTTAACTGAGGAATCCTCTATGGTTTAAAAACCTAAAACACAATTTGACAAATCTTAAACTACAATCCTTTAACGCCTTGCACTTATTGGATATAGGTACTACTTCACACAGTACTGTGTACTGTGTTGACGTACTACCTACGTTCAACATAGAGGCACATGCTGTGGTCCCTGCTGTCAGCCTAGATAGTGGTTAGGGAGCACTAAGTATGAGTAATGAGTAAAAATTAAAATCACGCCATCTTTCATGTGATTGCATACTTGAAATTACACAATCAGATCAGGGGGGAGTGCTACCTAGCCCGCAACACCATATAGGAAGCGGCTATGGTTTCAGGACAGCCGAACAGATAGGACGTTTCATGCCGTCCTAATGGTGCTAAAGCCCTGTGCACTTTGGATGGTATAGAACGTACTAACAGTGGGAAGGGTTTGTTTTTTACCTACATATGATACTTATGCTTTTAGTGCAACCTCTTTTACATAATTTGGGTCAGATTTTTTGCAAAGGGTGGAATTTTCCATCTAAAGATGAGGAGAGTCCACGGCTTCATTGATTACTTGTGGAAATTAAGAACCTGGCCACCAGGAGGAGGCAAAGACACCCCAGCCAAAGGCTTAAATACCTCCCCCACTTCCCTCATCCCCCAGTCATTCTTTGCCTTTTGTCACAGGAGGTTGGCAGAGAAGTGTTGGAAGATTCAGAGTAGTCTCTTATGGAGGGTAGTACTCTTTGGAATGGGACTGGAGTTTTAAGTAGTCCTGTCAGCCTCTCAGAGCTTGGGTGAAAGTTAGAGTCTGGAGATGCAGAGAGAGTCTTTCTGCAAAACCATCCCGACTGATTCTAACCACTCCATAAGCAATCAGTGTTGGAGAGTTTCGCTGCCTGCTTTCTACACTTAAGTCCATGTCAGGAGTGATGCTACTACACTGTCACACTTGAGGCCATGTTCCTGTTCCACGGCATAGATTCTGGTAAGATTGTTTAATTTTTTTATACACATAATGATAACGCAGAAGACAGGGTCACAGTGTGATACCTTTTATCTTTATAGAATCAAGGGTTAATATCCCTGGTAGGGGGATTAATGAACAGGGGGGTCTGTACATAATATTGTTTGTGTCATTGCTGCGATATGTGTGAGATGAGGCTCTGGCAATGGTTGGACTTTTGGTTTAATTTCCGGTAGTATTTGCGCGGCCAATTTGGCGTGTTTTTCTCCCTAGTGCAGGGGCGGTCCTGAGAGGCATTCCTTCTGACCGGGTGTGGCCTAATCGACTTCCTCTGCTTGACCGGCGGTTGCAGGGGACGAAACGGTTTCTGTGGTCCGGGTCATAGGAGGTGGTGAGTTGCCCCGGCCATTGGAGGTTATAAAGGTGCCATTTTTCATATAACATATCTAGCCTGTAATAAAGGCCGAAGCTATGGAGGACTTTGTTAAAGAGGGAGTACCCTCCAACGCATCAAAGTCTCATACCTGTGTTTATTGTGCGGAGGTACTGGTAGATCCGCCTGTTCAACTATGTTCCACATGCCTTGATAAAGTTACATCTAGAAAGAATAGGATGTCTAGTACTACTGAGCCGTCCACCTCTGAGGATTCCCTGTCCCGTGTGGTGCGTTCCCTACATTCATCTTCGATTACACATGCAGTGCCCCAGGGCACGACCATTTCTCCTACGGGAGAGATTAGTTGGCCGCCAGATTTTGCGGATCAACTGCAAACAGCGGTGCCTTAACATGTTCTGCTAAACACAAGCGTAAGGTAAAATATGGTGATCCGACCCAAGGGTCATATACTCCAATGGATATTTCGGAAAGATTATCAGAGGACGACTCTTTGGAGGACGTTCCTTCTGGGTCGGAGTCTGTCATCTAAAGCTCCGACTGCGGAGGTGTCTGACTTTTTAGATTTAGGATAGAAAATTTGTGCTTTTTGCTGAAGCAAGTGCTTGCTACTCTCGAGGTTCTCGAACCAAAACTACCGGAGGAAACTTTAATTCCTAAACTTTATAAAGTATATGAGGACAGGGTGGTGCCTCAGACTTTCCCGATTCCTGTTAACGTGGCTAACATTATTAAGAATGAATGGGAGAGATTAGGTTCTTCCTTTTCCTTTCCTCTTTTTCCTTTAAGAAGCTGTTCACCATCCCGGACTCTTAGCTTGAGCTATGGGGGACTGTCCTTAAGGTGGATGGTGCTATCTCTACGCTCGCGAAGCGGACGACTATTCCTCTTGAGGATAGTTCGTCACTTAAAGAGCCCATAAATAAAAAGTTAGAAAACATGTTAAGAAAAATGTTTCAACACACAGGGTTTGTTTTTTCAGCCGGCAGTGGCTGCTGCGGTAGCCGGTGCTGCGACATATTGGTTCGAATCTCTGTCAGACATGGTCGAGAGGGAGACTCCCCTCGATGAGATACAGGATAGAATTAAGGCCTTGAGGGTCGCTAATTTGTCTATTTGTGATGCCAATATACAAATAATTTGCCTGAATGCTAAGGTATCAGGTTTTTCCGTACTAGCTCGCAGGGCTCTGTGGCTAAAGTCGTGGTCTGCGGACATGACCTCTAAGTCTTGACTGCTATCCCTTCCCTTTCAGGAAAAGATCCTGTTTGGTCTGGGATTGGACTCGATCATATCCACGGTTACAGGAGGCAAGGGCGCATTCATACCGCAAGATAAGGAGGTTAAGCCTAAGGGATCTACTTTTCATCCCTTTCGTGCGGACAAGGCCCAACACCAGCAGCCTGCCGCAAAAGCGGATCAGTCAAAGGGCACTTGGAAGCCAGCTCAGTCTTGGAATAAGTCCAAGCAGAACAAGTAGCCCGCTGACACAAAGTCGGCATGAAGGGGCGGCCCCTGACCGGTCACCGGACCAAGTAGGGGCAGATTGTCACTCTTCTCAGAGGCCTGGTTGCAGGAAGTTCAGGACCCTTGGGTTCTGGAGGTTATTGCCCAGGGATACAGGATAGGGTTCAGTTCTCATCTGCCCAAGGGCAGATTCCTCCTGTCAAATCTGTCTTCCAGACCAGAAAAGAGATGCCTTTCTAGAATGTGTGAGGGATCTCTCTTCTCTGTTATTGTACCAGTACCCCCAGCAGAAAGGGTTTAGGGTACTATTCAAACCTTTTCATGGTCCCGAAGAAAGAAGGCACGTTCCACCCGATTCTAGACCTAAAATGTTTAAACAAGTTTCTGGCTGTTCCATTATTCAAAATGGAAATAATCAGATCTATTCTGCCCCTAGTGCAAAAGGGGCAGTTCATGACGACAATAGACTTGAGAGATGCCTACCTTCATGTGCCAATCCACAGGGATCACTTCAGGTTCCTGAGATTTGTGTTTCTGGACCAACATTTCCAGTTTGTGGCCCTTCCCTTCGGTCTGGCGACTGCCCGAGAGTCTTTACAAATGTTCTGGGGGCACTACTTGCAGTAGCCAGATCCAGAGGCATTGCTTTGGCACCCTATCTGGACGGCATACTAGTCCAGGCGTCGTCGTTCAGTCTCGCAGAGGATCACTCGAGGACCCTTCTTATTTTGTTCCAATCTCACGGTTGGAAGATAAACTTAGCAAAGAGCTCCCTGATTCCCAGCAACAGGGTGGAGTTCCTGGGAATATTTCTCACATATCGGCGACACAGGAAGATTACGTCCACCTGTCTTACCCTTCAGTCCTCCTCCAGTCCCTCTGTGGCTCAGAGTATGGAGGTGATCGGGCTCATGGTGTCCAGCATCAATGTCATTCCATTCGACAGGTTCCATCTAAGACCTCTTCAGTTGTGCATGTTGAGACAGTGGAACAGTGGATCTGTCCGAAACAACTGTCCCAAGGGACATACTTCCTGAGACCGTCCTGGGAGATTGACCATGGACGTGTGTCTGGCAGGATGGGGAGCTGTTCCAGGTTGGCTCAGTGAAAGTGGTCTCGAAAGGAGATTGATCTTCCCGATCAATATTCTGGAACTTCAAGCAATCTACAATTCTCTGAAGGCGTGGCCTCCTCTGGGGTCGTTCAGCTTCATCAGGTTCCAGACAGACATTACCTCGGTGGCTTACATCAACCATCAGGGGTGGGCGAGAAGCTCCCTAGCAATGAGGGAGGTTTCTCGGATATTGGAATGGGGAGTCCCACTGCTGTTCGCTCTCAGCAATCCACATCCTTGATGTGGACAACTCGGAAGCGGATTTTCTCAGCAGGCAATCCTTCCATCTGGGGGAATTGTCTCTCCATCCCAAGGTGTTTGCAGAGATTTATCTCAGATGGGGAACGCCGGAGATAGATCTCATGGCGTCCAGACTCAATTGCAAGCTACCTAGATATGGGTCCAGGTCCAGGGATCCCCAGGCAGAGCTGATAGATGCCTTAGCGGTGCCTTAAGGGTTCAACCTAGTTTACATTTTTCCACCGTTGCCACTTCTACCTCGTGTAGTGGCCCACATCAAGCAGGAGCAAGCTTTGGCTATTCTGATTGCTCAGTCGTGGCCGCAGAGAACGTGGTCTGCAGATCTGGTGGGGATGTCATGTCCATGGTGGTTACCCAGTCGCAGGGATCTGTTGATACAGGTTCCCTTTCAACATCAAAATCTAGATTCTCTGAGGCTGTCTGCGTGGAGATTGAACACTTAGTCTTGGCCAAGAGAGGGTTTTCTGAGAGAGTGATTGATACTCTCGTTCAGGCCAGGAAGCCAGTCACTCATCGCATCTATCATATGGTGTGGAGGACCAACTTGTCCTGGTGTGAGAAGCATGGATATCCTTGGCACAAGGTAAAGGTATCCAGGATTCTGTCCTTTCTCCAGAATGGACTGGAGAAGGGGCTTGCTGCCAGTTTGTTGAAGGTACAGATTTCAGCATTATCAGTTTTGTTACACAAGAGGCTTGCTGAGCTACCGGATATTCAGTCTTTTGTTCAGGCCCTGTCTAGAATCAGGCCTGTTTTTAGACAGTCCGCTCCTCCTTGGAGCTTGAACTTAGTTCTGAGGGTGTAGCAGAGGGTCTGAGCCGGCGGCCTTGCAATTTGAGCCTCCTTATTTGGTTTTTCACACAGGCTGTTCTTCGCACTGGTTTGGGATTTCTTCCCAAAGTTGTGTCTAACCGTAATATCAATCAGGAAATAGTAGTTCCTCCTTTGTGTCCTAACCCCTCTTCTCCTAAGGAGAGGTTACTTCATAATTTGGACGTGGTTTGAGCCTTGAAGTTTTATCTTCAGGCTACAAGGGATTTCAGACAATCTACATATCTTTTTGTGATGTATGCAGGGAAGCGCAAGGGGCAGAAAGCCTCTTCTACTTCTTTGTCCTTTTGGTTGAGGAGCATGATTAGTTTAGCCTATAAAGCAGCGGGACATAAGCCTCCTCAGAGAATCACGGCTCATTCGACTAGAGCGGTCTTGAGCCTTCAAGAATGAGGCCTCTATAGAGCAGATTTGTAAGGCTCCTTACATACCTTTCCGAAATTTTACAAATTTTACATTTCTTTCATGTAATTAGCAAGAGTCCATGAGCTAGTGACGTATGGGATATACATTCCTACCAGTAGGGGCAAAGTTTCCCAAACCTCAAAATGCCTACAAATACACCCCTCACCACACCCACAAATCAGTTTTACAAACTTTGCCTCCTGTGGAGGTGGTGAAGAAAGTTTGTGCTAGATTCTACGTTGATATGCGCTTCGCAGCAGGCTGGAGCCCGGTTTTCCTCTCAGTGTGCAGTGAATGTCAGAGGGATGTGAGGAGAGTATTGCCTATTTGAATTCAATGGTCTCCTTCTACGGGATCTTTTTCATAGGTTCTCTGTTATCGGTCGTAGAGATTCATCTCTTACCTCCCTTTTCAGATCGACGATATACTCTTATATACCATTACCTCTACTGATTCTCGTTTCAGTACTCGTTTGGCTTTCTACAACATGTAGATGAGTGTCCTGGGGTAAGTAAGTCTTATTTTTTGTGACACTCTAAGCTATGGTTGGGCACTTTTTTGTAAAAGTTCTAAATATATGTGTTTAAACATTTATTTTCCTTGATTCAGGATGATCAATATTCCTTATTTCAGACAGTCAGTTTCATTATTTGGGATAATGCATATGAATTATCAATTTTTTCTTACCTTTTAATTGACTTTTTTCCCTGTGGGTTGTTAGGCTCGCGGGGGCTGAAAATGCTTTATTTTATTGCGTCATTCTTGGCGCGGACTTTTTTGGCGCAAAAAAATTCTTTGTCATTTCCGGCGTCATACTTGTCGCCGGAAGTTGTTCGTGATTGCGTCATTTTTTTGATGTTTTGCGCCAAAAATGTCTGTGTCACCGGATGTGGCGTCATTCTTGGCGCCAAAAGCATTTAGGCGCCAATAATGTGGGCGTCTTTTTTTGGCGCTAAAAATGTGGGCGTCATTATTGTCTCCACCTTTTTTTCCCATTATTTAAGTCTCATTTTTCTCTTGCTTCTGGTTACTAGAGGCTTGTTCATTGGCATTTTTTCCCATTCCTGAAACTGTCATTTAAGGAATTTGATAGATTTTGCTTTATATGTTGTTTTTTCTCTTACATATTGCAAGATGTCTCAGATTGACCCTGGATCAGAAGCTACTTCTGGAAAAACGCTGCCTGATGCTGGTTCTACCAAAGTTAAGTGCATTTGTTGTAAACTTGTGGTATCTGTTCCTCCGGCTGTAGTTTGTGATGAATGTCATGATAAACTTGCTAATGCAGATAAAATTTCCATTAGTAATATTCCATTACCTGTTGCTGTTCCATCAACATCTAATACTCAGGATGTTCCTGTTAATATAAGAGATTTTGTTTCTAAATCTATTAGGAAGGCTATGTCTGTTATTCCTCCTTCCAGTAAGCGTAAAAGGTCTTTTAAAACTTCTCATTTCTCAGATGAATTTTTAAATGAACATCATCATTCTGATTTGTCTGTTTCTGATGAGGATTTTTCTGGTTCAGAGGATCCAGTCTCAGATATTGACACTGATAAATCTTCATATTTATTTAAAATGGAATTTATTCGTTCTTTACTTAAAGAAGTTTTAATCGCATTAGAAAGGGAGGATTCTAGTCCTCTTGATATTAAATCTACTAAGCGTTTAAATTCGGTTTTTAAACCTCCTATAGTTATTCCAGAAGTTTTTCCTGTCCCTGATGCTATTTCTGAAGTAATTTCTAGGGAATGGAATAATTTGGGTAATTCTTTTACTCCTTCTAAACGGTTTAAGCAATTATATCCTGTGCCATCTGACAGATTAGAGTTTTGGGACAACATCCCTAAGGTTGATGGGGCTATCTCTACTCTTGCTAAGCGTACTACTATTCCTATGGCAGATAGTACTTCCTTTAAGGATCCTTTAGATAGGAAGATTGAATCCTTTCTAAGGAAAGCTTATTTATGTTCAGGTAATCTCTGCTATTTCTTTGGCTGATGTTGCTGCAGCTTCCCCTTTTTGGTTGGAGGCTTTGGCACAACAAGTGTCAGATCATAATACTCATAGCATTGTTAAGCTTCTTCAACATGCTAATAACTTTATTTATGATGCCATCTTTGATATCATTAGAATTGATGTCAGGTATATGTCTTTAGCTATTCTAGCTAGAAGAGCTTTATGGCTTAAAACTTGGAATGCTGATATGTCTTCTAAGTCAACTTTGCTTTCCCTTTCTTTCCAAGGTAATAAATTGTTTGGTTCCCAGTTGGATTCTATTATTTCAACTGTTACTGGGGGGAAAGGAACTTTTTTACCTCAGGATAAAAAATCTAAAGGTAAATATAGGGCTGCTAATCGTTTTCGTTCCTTTCGTCAGAATAAGGAACAAAAGCCAGATCCTTCCCCTAAAGGAACGGTTTCTGTTTGGAAACCATCTCCAGTCTGGAATAAATCCAAGCCTTTTAGAAAGCCAAAGCCAGCTCCCAAGTCCACATGAAGGTGCGGCCCTCATTCCAGCGCAGCTGGTAGGGGGCAGATTACAATTTTTCAAAGAAATTTGGATCAATTCGATTCACAGTCTTTGGATTCAGAACATTGTTTCACAGGGGTACAGAATAGGTTTCAAGGTAAGGCCACCTGCAAGAAGATTTTTTCTTTCTCGCATTCCAATAAATCCAGTGAAGGCTCAGGCGTTTCTGAAATGTGTTTCAGATCTAGAGTTGGCTGGAGTAATTGTGCCTGTTCCAGTTCTGGAACAGGGTCTGGGGTTTTACTCAAATCTCTTCATTGTACCAAAGAAGGAGAATTCCTTCAGACCAGTTCTGGATTTAAAAATATTGAATCGTTATGTAAGAATACCAAGATTCAAAATGGTAACTATAAGGAATATTCTGCCTTTTGTTCAGCAAGGGCATTATATGTCCACAATAGATTTGCAGGATGCATATCTGCATATTCCGATTCATCCATATCACTTTCAGTTTCTGAGATTCTCTTTTCTAGACAAGCATTACCAATTTGTGGCTCTGCCGTTCGGCCTAGCAACGGCTCCAAGGATTTTTTCAAAGGTTCTCGGTGCCCTTCTATCTGTAATCAGAGAACAGGGTATTGTGGTATTTCCTTATTTGGACGATATCTTTGTACTTGCTCAGTCTTCACATTTAGCAGAATCTCATACGAATCGACTTGTGTCGTTTCTTCAAGAACATGGTTGGAGGATCAATTTACCAAAGAGTTCATTGATTCCTCAGACAAGGGTAACCTTTTTAGGTTTCCAAATAGATTCAGTGTCCATGACTTTGTCTCTGACGGACAAGAGACGTCTGAAATTAATTTCAGCTTGTCGAAACCTTCAGTCTCAATCATTCCCTTCGGTAGCCTTATGCATGGAAATTCTAGGTCTTATGACTGCTGCATCGGACGCGATCCCCTTTGCTCGTTTTCACATGCGACCTCTTCAGCTCTGTATGCTGAACCAGTGGTGCAGGGATTATACAAAGATATCACAGTTAATATCTTTAAATCCGATTGTACGACACTCTCTGAGGTGGTGGACAGATACCCATCGTTTAGTTCAAGGGGCTTCTTTTGTTCTTCCAACCTGGACTGTGATCTCAACAGATGCGAGTCTGACAGGTTGGGGAGCTGTATGGGGGTCTCTGACAGCGCAGGGGGTTTGGGAATCTCAGGAGGCGAGATTACCAATCAACATTTTGGAACTCCGTGCGATTTTCAGAGCTCTTCAGTCGTGGCCTCTTCTGAAGAGAGAATCGTTCATTTGTTTTCAGACGGACAATGTCACAACCGTGGCATATGTCAATCATCAAGGGGGGACTCACAGTCCTCTGTCTATGAAAGAAGTATCTCGAATACTTCTATGGGTGGAATCCAGCTCCTGTCTAATTTCTGCGGTTCACATCCCAGGTATAGACAATTGGGAAGCGGGTTATCTCAGTCGCCAGACGTTACATCCGGGCGAATGGTCTCTTCACCCAGAGGTATTTCTTCAGATTGTTCAAATCTGGGGTCTTCCAGAAATAGATCTGATGGCTTCTCATCTAAACAAGAAACTTCCCAGGTATCTGTCCAGATCCAGGGATTCTCAGGCGGAGGCAGTGGATGCATTGTCGCTTCCTTGGAAGTATCATCCTGCCTATATCTTTCCGCCTCTAGTTCTTCTTCCAAGAGTGATTTCCAAGATTCTAAAGGAGCATTCGTTTGTACTGCTGGTGGCTCCAGCATGGCCTCACAGGTTTTGGTATGCGGATCTTGTTCGGATGGCTTCTTGCCAACCTTGTACTCTTCCGTTAAGACCAGATCTTCTATCTCAAGGCCCTTTTTTCCATCAGGATCTCAAATCATTAAATTTGAAGGTATGGAGATTGAACAGTTGATTCTCATTCATAGAGGTTTCTCTGACTCCGTAATTAATACTATGTTACAGGCTCGTAAATCTGTGTCTAGGAAGATATATTATCGAGTCTGGAAGACTTACATTTCTTGGTGTTCTTCTCATCAATTTTCCTGGCATTCTTTTAGAATTCCTAGAATTTTACAGTTTCTTCAGGATGGTCTGGATAAAGGTTTGTCTGCAAGTTCCTTGAAAGGACAAATTTCTGCTCTTTCTGTGCTGTTTCACAGAAAGATTGCTAATCTTCCTTATATTCATTGTTTTGTACAGGCTTTGGATCGTATCAAACCTGTCATTAAGTCAATTTCTCCTCCTTGGAGTTTAAATTTGGTTCTGGGAGCTCTACAAGCTCCTCCTTTTGAACCTATTCATTCTCTGGATATTAAATTACTTTCTTGGAAAGTTTTTTGTTTCTTTTGGCCATCTCTTCTGCTAGAAGAGTTTCTGCGTTATCTGCTCTTTCTTGTGAATCTCCTTTTCTGATTTTTCATCAGGATAAGGCAGTGTTGCGGACTTCATTTAAATTTTTACCTAAGGTTGTGAATTCTAACAACATTAGTAGAGAAATTTTGGTTCCTTCATTGTGTCCTAATCCTAAGAATTCTAAGGAAAGATCGTTACATTGTGGTAAGAGCTTTGAAATATTATGTTGAAGCTACTAAAGATTTCCGAAAGACTTCTAGTCTATTTGTTATCTTTTCTGGTTCTAGGAAAGGTCAGAAGGCCTCTGCCATTTCTTTGGCGTCTTGGTTAAAGTCTTTGATTCATCATGCTTATGTTGAGTCGGGTAGAACTGTGCCTCAAAGGATTACAGCTCATTCTACTAGGTCAGTTTCTACTTCCTGGGCGTTTAGGAATGAAGCTTCGGTTGATCAGATTTGCAAAGCAAATTCTACCATTTTGATGTGTTTTCTTCTTCTGAAGCAGTTTTTGGTAGAAAAGTACTTCAGGCAGCTGTTTCAGTTTGATTCTTCTGCTTAAAATGTCAGTTTTTTTCATTATAAGATTTAAACTTTGTTTTGGGGTGTGGATTATTTTTCAGCGGAATTGGCTGTCTTTATTTTATCCCTCCCTCTCTAGTGACTCTTGCGTGGAAGATCCACATCTTGGGTATTTATTATCCCATACGTCACTAGCTCATGGACTCTTGCTAATTACATGAAAGAAAACATAATTTATGTAAGAACTTACCTGATAAATTCATTTCTTTCATATTAGCAAGAGTCCATGAGACCCACCCTTTTTTGTGGTGATTATGGTTTTTTTGTATAAAGCACAACTATTCCAATTCCTTATTTTTGATGCTTTCGCACTTTTTCTTATCACCCCACTTCTTGGCTATTCGTTAAACTGATTTGTGGGTGTGGTGAGGGGTGTATTTGTAGGCATTTTGAGGTTTGGGAAACTTTGCCCCTCCTTGTAGGAATGTATATCCCATACGTCACTAGCTCATGGACTCTTGCTAATATGAAAGAAATGAATTTATCAGGTAAGTTCTTACATAAATTATGTTTTTTGCTTCGGCAGAAGCAGTTTTTGGGAGAAAGGTTTTACAGGCCTTGGTGCCCTCAGATTAGGGTCCGCCTTCTTTTTGCCCTCCTGTTTTTCATTTATTGTCCTCTAGAGCTTTGGTATTTGTTCCCACAAGTAATGAATGAAGCCGTGGACTCTCCTCCCCTTTAAATGGAAAACATAAATTAATTTTATTTCCATCGTGGGAATAAGAGTTTATGACTCCTGCCGTGGCTCTGGTGGGAGGACCTAAGTTTAGTTTTTGTTCTTCTGGCACCATTTTTACCCTGATATTTCTCCTACTGTTCCTTGTTCCCTTGGCAGAATGACTGGGGGATGAGGGAATTGGGGGAGGTATTTAAACCTTTGGCTGGGGTGTCTTTGCTGCCTCCCGGTGGCCAGGTTCTGAATTCCGAAAAGTAATGAATGAAGCCGTGGACTCTACTCCCCAGGATGGGAATAAAATTGTCAGGTAAGCATAATTTGTTTTCTTTTTTATGACACGATGAGTCCACAGATCACCTTAATTACTAATGGGATATTCACATCCTGGTCAGCAGGAGGCGGCAAAGAGCACCATAACAAAGCTGTTAAATAACTCCTCCCTTCCCTCCCACTCCAGTCATTCTCTTTGCCTACGTTGGTGATAAGAAGTGGCAAAGTGAGATGTTAGTATAGATTATTATTTTTAAAGTAGTGCAAGATTGTGTTGCTTTGTTCTAGGGTGTAGCCGTAGTCCATATCAGTCTCTTCAGTAGAGCAGTGGTGGCTTTAAAGCAATGGGAACTTGTGGGACATAATTCTCACTCCGCCTCCCATATTTTGATGCTGCCCTTACCCCGAAAACCTGAGGGATTTTTATTCAGGACTTTCGTTTATTTACAGGTCCATGGGAGGGAGAGGACCTCTTAAACCTGGGAACTGCCTTGCTGCCAGGCAGAAGATGAGGTAAGTACTGAATTTATTCTGGGGGTAGAGGATCTCAAAAAAAGTTTGGGCACTTTATTATTTTATCTCATTGAACTTAGACTCAGATTCTCCTAGTCTATTAGGGGACATTATGGCAGTTAGGATGCAGGCACTGGGGTTGACATGTGTCATCTCCCGGCGGTTTCATATCTAATAATAAAACCGACCAGGAGATTTTATATTGAACTGTTGACAGAGTGTGAGCTATAAGAGGGTTTCTCTGAGCTATCAAAATAAACAGCTGTTTAAACTGAATCCGTTCAGTCTGTGCTTTTGCTCCCGGTGGCTATACTTTAAAACAATTGCAACCGGGAGATCACATATTGAGTTTTTATTTATAAGATGAGCTGTTTGTCACAGTGTGAAAGGTGTTTCCGAGAGTGGTAACAGCGGACTAAGCAGCTTGTTCATCTGAAGCTGTTCATTCTAGTATTTTGCTCCTGGTGCCTCTACTTAAACAATGGCGACCGGGAGATGACTTGTGAAACGCCCACGAAAGGCGGAGCTTGTTAATGGCGCCAATGTATTGCACTCCTCCTTCCTAACACTTCCGACTATCGGAAGGAGCAGGGGAATTTAGTCTAGAATGTGTGCCTTGCAGAAAACACTTCCTTCCTACCTCTTACGGTTATCGGAAGGATCAGAGTAATTCTTGTCTGAGTTTTTGCACTTAAGACAGCGCTATAACAAGGTCAGGATTTGTGCAGAGAGGCTGTCTGACGCCTCAGCTGGGTCAGGCTGAGGTGTAGAGGGGGTTTAGCAGTATTGATATTCGTCATACATATTCAGACATTTCTGACCTCCATATAAAGTGAAAAAGTTACACTTTAACATATAACAAACGTTACTGTCTCTTTAAATGTTAATTTTTATTAACAAAAGACTACTCTTTTCTAAGGCGCATACTGCTTAGGAGCCTAGTGACAAGGGTCAAGATATGCCACAAATTCTCCTAAGGTGTCCCTAAAAATGTATAGCCCACATGCAGTGCCCTGTGTTTCCTCTCACACTCCACTTGGAGTAACCTTGTATTTAATACATGATCTGTTTTTCCCACGCTCTAGGGAAAAAGTGCAAGAGGTCATATTCACTCAGAATCGTGTTATTAATTCAGTTGTAGCTATTCTGAATGTTTCTTCCCTGTAAGGCAGATACTTCGGTAGTATTGCATAGGTAATTCTTAGTCTCTGATGAGGTAATTCCTTTATTTGATCCTGAGTTTATTTTCCTTAGGTTTTAGTTGAATACCTCCATTTGCTACTTAGAGGAGGTTTTAGCTTCTCTGGGTGTCCCCGACACCAGTAGGTTATATTAATATTGTGATGTGCCCTTCATGGTGAAAGTATTTTCTGTACCAGATAGGGCTATAGAGTTACCCCTTTTTCTCTTTAATTTAGAAGATACTCAGGGGGACTTTACACGCTAGCCAAGGGAGATGCTATTCGCAGGAGGATAGTAGTTCCTTAAGGACTCTATGCAGGTGAGGGACCCTATGGTTAGAAGTTAGAGGGTTTACATTGTCAGCCTGCGGTTTGTATGGCTACGGTTTCCGGTGCAGTGGCGTACTGGTTTGATGCTTTGTCTGTTTCTATTGGACAGACACCGCTCTCGCAGGGATAGGAGAAGGGTTTTTAAGTTAGTAGTCTCCTTTATATACAGAATAGCATAAAGGAAGTATGAGAATTTCATTCCTTCGAGATTTCTAGGAAAATCCTTCCACTCCTTTTCCCAAGTAGAAGTAGTTTAAGCCTTTCTGGAGACCCTATCTGGCTTAGAATAGGGGAAAATAGTCCAAGAAGCCTGCTGTTGAATCTAACACAGCATGAGGGGCGTGCACCCGATCCGTATGGGGGCAGGTTTTCCTTTTCAATCAGGTTTGTTTTTTTGTGATCATGATCCCTGGGTGGTGTGCATTGTGTCCCAGGGATACAAATTAGAGTTCAAGACTTTCCTCCCAGGAGCAGGTTCCTGCTTCAAGATTATCATCAGTGGCGCCCTATCTGGACAACATCCTAGTCCAGGCGCTATCCTTACAACAAGCAAGATTCCACACGGACATAGTGCTATCCTTCCTCCAATTTCTCGGGTGAAAGATAAATTTGGAAGAGTGTCCCCTAGTCTCAAAGTTCGAGGGTAACTTCTTGGGAACCATAATAGATTCCCTATTAATGAAGATTTTTCTGGCGAGAGTCAGGAAATCAAAGATTATCGATACTTGTCTAGTTCTTCAGTCTGCTCCGTGACCATAAGTGACTCAGTGCATGGAGGTAATAGGGCTGATGGTGGCGACAATGGGCATCATCCCGTTTGCTCGGTTTCACCTCAGACCTCTGCAGTTGAGCATGCTCAGGCAGTGGAACGGAGATTATGCAGATTTGTCTCCTCAAATACTTCTGGAGCAGGAGACAAGGGATTCTCTTCAATGGTGATTGTTTCTGGATCATCTCTCCCAAGGAACCTGCTTCTGCATACCTTCCTGGGTGATTGTGACAACAGACGCCAGCCTTCTAGGGTAGGGAGCAGTCTGGGGCTCCCTAAGGGCTCAGGGAGTTTGGACTCAGAGTCTGTTTTTCCTCTAAACATTCTGGAGCTGAGAGCGATTTTCAATGCTCTTCTGGCCTGGCCCCAGTTAGCCTCGGTTGGGTTTATCAGGTTCTAGTCGATCAACATATCTTCATTGGCTTAAATCAGTCATCAGGAGGAACGAGGAGTTCCTTAGTGATGACAGAGGTAACCAAAACAATTCAGTGGGCGGAGGCCCATTTTTGCATCCTGTTGGCGATCCACATCCCAGGGGTGGACTACTGGGAGGCGGACTTTATGAGCAGACAGATCTTTTATCCGGGAGAGTGGGATCTCATTCCGGAACTGTTTTCCAGTCTGATTCTCAAATGGTGTCAGCTGGAATTAGATCTCATGGCATCTCGGCAGAATGCCAAGCTCCGGAGATACAGATCGAGGTCCAGGGACCCCAAGGCGGAAATGATAGATGCCTTGGCGGTTCCTTGGACCTTTAGTCTAGCGTACCTATTTCCTCCATTTGCTTTTCTTCCTCGGATCATTGCGCCAATCAAACAGGAGAGGGCATCGGTGATCCTCATTGCCTGGCTTGGCCTCGCAGGATTTAGTATGCAGATCTGGTTGAAATGTCATCTTTGCAATCTTGGAGATTTCCGCTGAGAAGAGACCTTCTAGTTCAAGGGCCCTTCCTTCACCCATATCTAGTTTCTCTGAAGCTGACTGCTTGGAGATTGAACGCTTAATTTTATCCAAGCGGGGGTTTTCTGACTCAGTTATAGAGACCATGATTCAGGCTCGTAAGCCTGTAACTAGAAAGATTTACCATATTTGGCGTAAATATCTCTATTGTTGCGAATCCAAGGGCTACTCAGGGAGAGTTGGGACTCCATAGAATTTTGTCCTTTCTCCAAGAGGGTTTGGAGAAGGGATTATCGAGGAGTTCCCTAAGGGGTCAATTCTCGGCCTTATCTATTTTGTTACACAAACGTCTGACAGATGTCCCAGATGTACAATCATTTTGACAGGCCTTGGTCAGGATCAGGCCTGTATTCAAACCAGTTACTACTCCATGGAGTCTTAATTTAGTTCTTAAAGTTCTTCAAGGGGCTCTGTTTGAGCCCATGCATTCTTTAGATATTAAGTTGTTATCTTGGAAAGTTTTTATTTCTTGTTGCTATTTCTTCTGCTCGGAGAGTGTCAGAGCTCTTGGCCTTGCAGTATGAGTCTCCTTATCTTATTTTCCATTCAGATAAGGTAGTTTTACGTACTAAATTAGGATTCCTTCCTAAGGTTGTTTTTGATTGGATCATTAATCAGGAGATTGTTGTTCCTCCTTTGTGTCTTAATCCTTCTTCTCAGAAGGAACATCTTCTGCACAATTTGGGCGTGGTCCATGCTTTTAAGTTTTACCTGCAGGCGACTAAGGACTTTCATCAGTCTTCTTCCTTGTTTGTGATTTTCTCAGGAAAACGTAAGGGACAGAAAGCTACCCTTCTTCCCTTTGAAGAGTATCATACGTTTTGCATACGAGACTGCTGGACAGCAGCCTCCTGAGAGAGTTACGGCTCATTCCACGAGGGCTGTTGCTTCCTCATGGGCATTCAAGAATGAAGCTTCTGTGGAACAGATTTGCAAGGCTGCAACTTGGTCCTCTCTGCACACTTTTTTACAAAATTCTACAAATTTGACACTTTTGCCTCAGCTGAGGCCGCTTTTGGGAGACAGGTTCTTCAAGCAGTGGTGCCTTCCGTTTAGGTTCCATCTCTTGACCCTCCCATATCATCTGTGTACTCTAGCTTGGGTATTGAATCCCATTAGTAATTAAGATGATCCGTGGACTCATCGTGTCATAAAAAAGAAAAGAAAATTTATGCTTACCTGTTACATTTTTTTCTTTTTTGACACGATGAGTCCACGGCCCGCCCTGTTCTTGTAAGACATGTTGTTGGTTATTGTAAACTTCAGACACCTCTGCTCCTTGGTTTTTCCTTTCTATCCTTAACTTCGGTCGAATGACTGGAATGGGAGGTAAGGGAGGAGCTATTTAACAGCTTTGCTGTTGTGCTCTTTGCCGCCTCCTGCTGACCAGGAGGTGAATATCCCATTGGTAATTAAGATGATCCGTGGACTCATCGTGTAAAAATAAAAATAAAAAAAATAATCAGGTAAGCATACATTTTCTTTTTTTTGCAAATCACATATTTAGCTAGTTTTCTTAAAAAATAAATAAAATCGATGAAAACTGTCACCTTATAATAATTTTTTTATACAGGTGGTGAGAGTCCACAATCCATTACTCCTGGAATTACTCTTTCCTACCACACGGAGGAGGCAAAGATTCCATACCTCAGTCTTTACTTTGCCTCTGCTGGAGGTGGTCGAAGAATGAAGATGTGCATTTGATTCTTCTGAGAGAGGGGTTTTTATTTTATATTGAGGCCCGGTTTCCCCTTAGAGTACAGTGCTTGTCAGAGGGATGTATTTGGGGTATGGTTTGTGATTTTCTTTTTTTACCTCATGGGAAATTTATCATAAACTTCCATAATTGGTCACAGGGACTTGTCTTTTTGCCTCCCTATTTTAAATATGCTCCTATTTCATAAACCTCTGCTGACATGTTTCAGTACTGGTTTGTCTGTCTGCTGTATATTTGATGGTGGTAGAGTGTCTATTGGCAAGTATTTTTTTTTATTTTTTTTTAACATTTTCGACTCTTTATAATGGTTATTGGCACTTGGCGCATTAATCCTTTTTAGCTCTTTTCACGCACGTTTCTATAATGTTATTTGTCCTTCGAATGTGTTAATGTCACTTGCTTTGTTTTGCAGTTCGGCTTAGCGCGCATTTTACCTGTAAGTTTGTTTTAAAAGCTACTAAGGAGGGGGAATCCATTCCATTACTCAAGAGTTTTTTTAAGGGGTTATAGTGTTTATTGCTTTGCTTTGTCAAATGCTGTAATGGAGCTGGCTGATTCTGTCCCTAAATCTTCCCTAGAAACAGAGTCTCTTGAACACCTTTCTACCATTATTAGGTGTGCTTATTGTAAAAGAGTTGAGCTCATTTGACTCCTATTTATAATAATGCAATCAGACCAACCTAATGCTGATTCTTTGGGTATTAATCAGCATTCTGTTTGTTCATTACAGAAGAATGTTAATGATGTTTCACCCAATATGAAAAAATTAATCAAGGCTGCAGTTTCTGAGGCGCAGGAGGCTCTCCTGCCTTCAAACAAGCGTAAAAGGTCAGTTCAGAATTTACCTACTAGTACTGTATATTGAAGCCAGGGATACTATTACGTCTTTCCTCTGGTGATGAGGAGTCTTCATCTTATGATGTTCCTGATATTTGCTCTCTTGTTTAAAATTGAACATATTCATTAAAGACCCTAAAGTTTCTGATGGATAAGCCTTGTAGTCGTTTAAATTCAGTTTTTAAGACTGTTCAACTCCCTGAGGTTTTCCTATTCCTGATGTCCTGATCCTAAGAATGGTTAAAAGAAATCTTTGCATAATCTGGCTGTTGCTAGGATATTGAAATATTACATTGATACTAAGAACTTTAGACAAACTTAGTTTCTTCATTCACTTTTCTGGTTCTAGAAAAGGACAAAGTTTCCACTGTTTGTTTGGCTTCTTGGTTGAACTTTTGGTTTACTGAGCTTACTTGAGGTAGGTTAGCCTCCACTGCAACGGATAAATGCTCATTCTACTAGGTCAGTTGCCCCTTCCTGGGCCTTCAAGAATGAGGCTTCAGTTGATCAGATTTGCAAGGCAGCTATTTGGTCTTCTTTTCATACTTTTACAAAATTCTACTATTTTGATGTTTTTGCTTCTTCTGAGGCAGCCTTTGGTAGGAGGTTCCTTCAGTCAGATGTGTGTTTGATTTTTTTTCTTCCTTATTTGATTTGATTTTTTAAGTGAAGTAAGAGTTTTTTTATTTGGGGTTGTGGATTTAATTTCTCAGTGAAATTTTTTTTTTAAATCTCTCCTTTTATGTTATTATTGGTGGACTCCACGGCTTACATATTAGTTGCAAGGAGTGTAATGGATTGTGGACTCTCACCACCTGTATGAAAGAAAACATCATTTATGCTTACCTGACTAATTTCTTTCATGGTCTTTCCACGAGACCCCACACTTTGTATTTTTGTATTTAGTATTTTCTTTAGCACATTCTTTCCCCCTGCTCCTTTCATGGCTGTTATTAACTTTTTTATAGGGCTTTTGGGGTTTGGCAATCTTTGCCGCCTCCTAGTAGTAGGAAAGAGTAATTTCCAGGAGTAATGGATCGTGGACTCGCCACCATGACGGAAATGGATTTATCAGGTAGGCATAAATTATGTTTTTTTAAGATGAACAAAAGCTCAGTGTATAGACTTTAAGTAAAATTCAAGGATTGGTCAAGAGTCTGTATAAATTTGCAAGGAATTGTGTATATACACACAAACAATGTAAGAGTACAGTATTTTATTGCAATGTGCTGTAATTTTGACAGTAATATAGTTTATCTGCACATATTCATTTTACTACCAAGGCAATGTTCCTATTCATCTTTATTGAAGAACCAGGAAGTGAAACAGGCCTATTTAACCTTTCAAATGGAAAATGTTTTAGTAACAACGGATGCCGTCACCTAGCAGAATGTTCTTTACTAATTGGGAATCGGCTCGTAAACAAGAGAAGTATTTTTAGTTTATACTGTAGAACAATTTACATAAACTTTATTGCAGGGCCATCATAGTCCTAAAATTACATACCCTAAATACACAGTAGAGCACTGCTTATCCTCAGCAGAAACTGCCGCTGATCTAATCAGCAGCGCTAGTTACACAGCTGAGCTGTGCAACTAGTGCTGGTGTTTGGATCAGCAGCGGTTTCTGTTTGGGACCAGCAGTGCTCTGTGGGTTCCAAGAAGTACTTCTTTTTTGTGTTTAACGCCTTTTGTGGGGTTTACACGTTAGAGCTGGGTTGGCTGTCTTAAAATGACATTTCATCTTACTTATGGAACTATAATAATAACCTAGTATAAGTAGTATTAGTAGTAGTATCATGGCACTTATACTTAATGGGCTATTATAGTTAAAAAAACAAAACAACCATAAGACAACATACTCACAGCATGATTAAGTGAGTAATCCCCAAACGTTGCTTCTTGTTTTTATAACTTTTGATATTTCATACATTTTTATGCTACCACGATAGGACTCTCTTGCTGTACGGCGGTGGCGTATGTCAATCATCAAGGAGGAACTCAGTCCATTAGAGATGGGGGAAGTTTCCTGCATCATCAGTTTGGTACAGCGCTATCATTGCAGGATTTCTGCAATCCATATTCCAGGTGTGGACAATTGGGAGGCAGACTTTCTAAGTAGCAAGTCTCTTCACCCAGGGAATAGTCTCTGAATCAGGAAGTGTTGTGAGGCATGGGGGTCTGCTGGTGATAGATCTCAGGGCCTCCCATTGGATTTACAAGCTGCCTCAGTAGTGTGCTTGGTCTTGGGACCCTTGGGCATGTCTGAGCCTCCATTTGTGTTGCTATCCAGGGTGATAGCCAGAATCAAGCAGGTACAAGCCCTAGCAATTCTGATTGTTCCAGCAAGGCCTCGGAGGATTTGCTTTGCATATCTGGTGCAGATGTCCTTGTGCCGGCCCTGGAGGCTTCCTCTAAGAAAGGATCTTCTCTCCTTCAACGCTTAATTTTGTCTGAGAGGTTTTTCTGACAAGGTTATTGATTCAGGCTTGGAAACCTGTTACCAGATGTATTTATCATAAGGTCTTGGAAACATTTTTTCATGGTGTTCTATTCTTTTCTTCCTAAGGTGGTATCCACAGATACTATCAAGAAATTCAGGTTCCTTCTTTTTGTCCAGCTCCTAAGAATTCTAATGAGCGTCTTCTTCGCAATTTGGATGTTGTAAGAGCTTAAAGGGACAGTATTCATTGCTTGAGCTTTAGATTGTCTTCTGATCCTTTCCATACAATTAAGATGTCATCTATGTACCGTTTGAAGAGCATGAGGTCCGCGCCAAATTCATGTGTGTTAAGGAAATTATCTTCCCAGTCACCCATGAAAATATTGGCATAATTGTATGGAGAGGATCAGAAGACAATCTAAAGCTCTTTTTTCAAGCAATGAATACCAATGATAGAGGTCTTCATTTTACTTATGACTATAGTAGAACCTCTATCTCATTTTTAGATCTAGAATTGTTTGTAGATGAAGGTAACATTGCCCCCAGAACCTTCTATAAAAAAGTAGACTGCAATAATTATGTACATAAGAGAAGTTGCCATCATCAAAGATGGAAAGAGAACATACCCACAGGACAATTTCTTAGAATTAGGAAGAACTGTTCTAGACATGTTGATTTTCAAATACAGATTAATGTCTTGCAGCAAAGATTCTATGATAGAGGATATTCAGAACAAGAACTGGAAGGAGCCATTAATAGAGCAGCTACGACAGAAAGAAGTTCTCCTTTACAATACAAAGATAAAGACACATCTAACACTTGTGCTGACAACAATGAATACAATGTAGCCTTTATTACTGTCTATAGCGAAAACCATCAAGCTATAAGGAAAGCAATTAATAGGCACTGGCATATAGTTAAGAAGGATCCTTTAATAGGAGACTTATTAGCCTATAAACCTAAAATTATATTCAGGAAAGCAAAAAACATAAAACAAATCTTGGCGCCCAGTGAACTAAAGAAAGAAGGCACTAGTATGATTGACCGAGATTTACAGGGTCATAATCTCAAAGGTTTCTTCCCCTGTCATCTATGTAGAGCCTGTAGATATAGTAGTAAGAGTAGTACTGTTCATATAGTAGGAACAGGAGAAGATTTTAATATTAAAGATATTATTAGATGCTCACAAAAAGAGGTGGTATATCTTATTAAATGTTAAAGTAACTTATTTTACATTGGTGAAACCACTAAAATGTTACGAGACAGGATTAGAGAGCACCTCTGTAATATTGAAAAGGGCAATCTGGACACCCACCTCTATAAGCATTTCAGGGAAATCCATAGTAATAATCTGCAACATTTTAAATTTTGGGGTATATGTATAGTGAGAGGAGACTGGAGAGGGTGCAATTTTGAGAATAAGCTCTTGAAGAAGGAATCGGAGCTTATATATAAATTTGACACCCTCTATCTATGCAGAATATGAAGTATTTAATAATCTTGAGCCATCATTCTATCATATAGAATGCTTTTTTTATACAATAACCTTTGTAAATTTTTAATGATTTATACTGCAAAATAAAAAACTACACGTCCATATATGGAATAAGTTATGGACAATATATAAACTATTTACAAATAATGTGTTAATTTAATGTATAACATTGGCATTTATTTAACTATGTCCCTACAAATAGAAATCCCCAAAAGAAAAGTCACATTCTAAAGAAGCTATTGACGATTCATTTGATTTACTGTCTGCCATTTTTATCGTAAACGAAATGCAAATTTATAGACTTTTTAAAGAGAGATAAGAAACCATATGACAATAATACATTCCTATTTATTTATTCCTATTTATTCATTAAATTCAGCATATGAAAATAGGAATAGTTATTATAATCTATGAATCCGATATTAATACTGCTTGGTAATATTTGGTTTTAACATTATAATAATTAATTTCAAATTCAAGATTGTTATATAATTATTTTAATCTTTGTTTGGTATCATTTCTAATACTATGGAATACCACCTATTGGAGTATACCACCCTAATATAGATTTTTGTAATTTGAATTAAAGATAAGTTTTTTTCTTTATAACACCATAACACCGTTTAATATGTTTTTGATAAACATACAGTTAATGGACAAAACCACTGTTATTTTACGAAGTATTATGGAGCCGGCAAAAATCCTCAAGAATATTCAACCAATGTTTGACATTTATATGTTGTATATAATAAGGATTGTATTCTAATTCTGAATACCACCTTAAAAAAGAAACTCACCTTGAGATCTAATTGAGAAAACTATCATCCAATTGAATCGAAGCAGTGGATTTTTAAACAGAGTTCCGGGAGCAACTGTCATCTTGAGAAAGTCCAAATACACGGGTGAAACGCAAAGAAAGAAAGTTGCTGATCCTGTCAAGAACTTTTAAACTAGGTACCTAGTCGTATACCCGGGCGTGCCATACGCTAATAGCGGGGGTTGTTTTGTTTCATCGATTCAACGCATCTTCCCTCTTGCCGGAATCCTGCTGTTTACAGCCGACGCAGGTGTGAATCTCAGCGAGACGCCGACCAGAGTGATGACGCGCCTGGCGAGGAAAAGGTTCCGGTAACGATCCAGAGTTGCATGCTAGAGTGTGAGTAATCGCTACACAGCCTGATCTCAAGGTGAGCAGTGTGCACAATACAAGAATCAGTGACCGGCTTGTTTACTTTATGGAATCACTATTATTCAATCTGGAGTGATTTAAGACTATTTCCCTTGACACAGAGACTTATTTGCTGTTCACTCTGTATATATCAAGGCGTTCCACAGTGCACATATATGATCACGGTATTTGCAAATCTGTCATATGTTATAAATATCCTATGATTTGACACAAAGATATGGAGCAATAACCACATTGTTACTTTTATACTAGCAACACTGTTACTTTTATATCAGCATTCAGCCCAAGACCGGATCCTATCGCAATAACAAGGAACATTTGGTGCTTTTTATATTGGCATTTTTTATAGCCAGTAGACCTTTTTTTCTTGTTTTTATATATTGTTTAGGGTGGTATTCCAAATAGCTACTATATCCTTATTATCTTTTTTCAATTATTTAATTTTATTTTTTATTTCTTTTGTCAATGTAATTTAATGTATTACTTGTAGGGAGATGTCCCTTGCAATGTTTTATTAATTTTTCCTTGAAGTAAATCTTACATATCTTATGCTGTGTTATATCTCTCATTATTTACACTGTTATTATATTTGATTAAGTGTGTTGGTTTTTCTTAGCTTTTAGCGCCCTCTCATTTGTGGTTTTTATTCAGTCTTATTATAAACATCCTGGGGAGGTGGTAGGAGAGTGGCTTAGTTCAACCTTTAGATTGTAGCGCTGTAATATTTCTGTAATTTTTAATGCTAAATGCAAGACAATAGAATCATAAACAGTCACAGTCATGTGATCAGGGAGCTGGAAGAAGGTTCCTAGATACAAGGTAATCAGAGGTAAAAAGTATATTAATATAACTGTGTTGGGATAATGAGTAATAAAGGGATTATCTATCTTTTAAAACAATAACAATTCTATGATAGACTGTCCCTTTAAAGGGACATGAAACCCAAAATTTTTCTTTCATGATTCAGATAGAGAAAATAATTTTAAACAACTTTCCAATGTACTTCTATTATTTAATTTGCTTCCTTCTCTTGTTCTTTGCTGAAACATGTATCTATAAAAGCTCGGGAGCAGCAAAGAATCTAGGGTCTAGCTGTTGATTGGTGACTGTATAAATATATCGATTGTCATTGTTTCACCCCATGTGTTCAGCTAGAAACCAGTAGTGCATTGCTGCTCCTTCAACAAATGATACCAAGATAATGAAAGAAATTAGATAATAGAAGTAAATTAGAAAGTTGTTTAAAATTTATATTCTCTACCTGAATCATGAGAGAATTTTTTGGGGTTTAGTATCCATTTAAGTTGATTTAAAATCGCTTCTGGAGCCTCTGTGGTAAAAGTAATATGTTTTTATATGAAGCTTAGGCAACATAATACTGTGAGACACTTTTTTGCTGTGGCAGAAGAATTTGTGTATAGATATCTGCAGAGCTAGAAATTTCTACTAGTCTTGGATGAGTAAGAGATTGACTCTCCCCTTCCCTTTAAAATATTACATTTTAAAGAGACATGGAACCCCAAAAATTGAATTCATGATTCGGATAGAACATACAATTTTAAACCACTTTCAAATTTACTTTTCTTCTATAAGATACGAGTCCAAGGATTCATCCTTGTGGGATATTATCCTCCTGCTAACAGTAAGTGGCAAAGAGCACCACAGCAGAGCTGTCTGTATAGTTCCTCTCTTGACTCCACCCCCCAGTCATTCTCTTTGCCTACTCTAAGTAATAGGAAGGGTAAAGTGAAAGAGGTGATAAAATGTTAGTTTTTATTTTCTTCAAGCAAGACTTTTTTATTTTAAATGGTACCGGTGTGTACTATTTTCCCTCAGGCAGTAGATGGATGAAGACTTCTGCCTGGAGACTGATGATCTTAGCAGTTGTTACTAAGATCCAGAGCAGTTCCCACAGAATGGCTGAGGAGTACTTAAGAAACTTCAGTGTGAGGAACGTTTTTCATGCTATAAACAGTGAGGTATGTTCAGTCATTTTTTTCTGCAAAGACTGTGTTATTTCAGAATTGTCTGACAGTATCCCCATGAGGGAGAGGGTAAGCAGTAATCCTAAAGTATACAGAGGGGTATTACTGAGCTTGCATATATGGGCTATAAAAAAAATGGTTGACACTGATGTTAGAATGTTTGTGGGCAAACATTTACATGACTGGGAGTGCAGATAACGTTTTTTATGAGAGACTTTTTTTATGCTTTATTGAGAAGGGTACACATGGCTTCATTCATGTGTATATGAACCCACATGGCTAGGTTTTAGACCGCTCTGGTGCGGTTAATTTAGGCTGTGAGACATCGGGTGAGATGGGCGGATCCTATTATTGAGCCTCAGTTGCGCAGTTGTTTTTCTCAGGCAAGCAGCAACTCCGTTGGGCCTTTGTGAGCAGTATTAGGCCAAATCGAAAGTTTAACCCGGTTTTACATACCCCTGAGGGCAGGTAGGTGCCACAGCAGGGCTGTGGTGAGGTGCAGGGGGGCTTTTTATTGAAATAAACGTGTTTATAATTTTCCGTTTTTACTATTTTTTTGCTACAAGTATTTGACTACAAGTGTTGCTTATATATACTTTGTAACCATTTGCGGTTTAACAACTCATACAGGATTCATACTGTCAACCTTTTATTGTCTAAATGCACTTTTTCGCCCACATCTTTTCTCATTTATTTTTATCAGGATGATTCTCAGTCAGAAGAGAATCAGGTTATGCAATCTACTTCTCCCCAAGTGTCACAACCATTAACGCCCGCACAATCAACGCCAAGTACTTCTAATGCATCTAATTCTTTCAAACTGAAAGATATGGCCACAGTTATGTCTACTACCCTCACAGAGGTGTTATCTAAACTGCCTGGTTTGCAGGGGAAGCGCAGTAGGTCCGGTATGAGAGTAAATGCTGAGCCCTCTGACGCTTTATTAGCCATCTTCGATGTACCCTCACAATGTTCTGAATTGGGGGTAGAGGAATTGCTGTCTGAGGGAGAGCTTTCTGATTCAGGAAAGATGTTCCCTCAAACAGACTCAGATATGACGGCTTTTAAGTTTAAGCTTGAACACCTCCGCTTGTTACTCAGGGAGGTTTTAGCGACTCTGGAGGATTGTGACCCTATTGTAATTCCACCAGAGAAATTGTGTAAAATGGATAGATATCTAGAGGTTCCTACTTTCACTAATGTTTTTCCGGTCCCTAAGAGGATTTCAGACATTGTTACTAAGGAATGGGATAGACCAGGCATTCCGTTCTCTCCCCCTTCTACTTTTAAGAAAATGTTTCCCATATCTGACACCATTCGGGATTCGTGGCAGATGGTCCCTAAGGTGGAGGGAGCTATTTCTACCCTAGCTACGCGTACAACTATACCTATTGAGGAAAGTTGTGCTTTCAAAGATCCTATGGATAAAAAATTAGTGTCTTCTAAAGAAAATATTTATTCATCAGGGTTTTCTTCTGCAACCTATAGCGTGCATTGTTCCTGTAACTACTGCAGCTGCTTTTTGGTTTGAGGCTCTTGAGGAGGCTCTTACGGTTGAGACTCCATTGGATGATATTTTAGATAGAATTAAGGCTCTCAAGCTAGCTAATTCTTTTATTACAGATGCCGCTTTTCAACTGGCTAAATTAGCGGCAAAGAATTCCGGTTTTGCCATTTTAGCGCGTAGATCGTTATGGCTTAAGTCCTGGTCTGCTGATGTGTCATCAAAATCTAAGCTATTAGCTATTCCTTTCAATGGTAAGACCCTATTCGGGCCTGAACTGAAGGAGATCATTTCCGACATCACTGGAGGAAAAGGCCATGCCTTTCCTCAGGATAAGACAAATAGAATGAGGGCCAAACAAAATAATTTTCGTTCCTTTCGAAACTTCAAAGATGGTCCCGCTACCTCCTACCCTGCCACAAAGCAGGAGGGGAATTTTGCTCAATCCAAGTCTGTCTGGAGACCTAACCAGACCTAGAATAAAGGTAAACGGGCCAAGAAGCCCGCTGCTGCTACCAAGACAGCATTAAGGGGCAGCCCCCGATCCGGGACCGGATCTAGTGGGGGGCAGACTTTCTCTCTTCGCTCAGGCTTGGGCAAGAGACGTTCAGGACTCCTGGGTATTAGAAATTGTGACCCAGGAGTATCTTCTAGAATTCAAAGATTCTCCTCCAAGGGGGAGATTTCATCTTTCATGGTTGTCTGTAAACCAGACAAAAAGAGAGGCGTTCTTACACTGTGTAGAAGACATATATACTATGGGGGTAATCTGCCCAGTTCCAAAAGCAGAACAGGGGCAGGGGTTTTATTCCAATCTGTTCGTGGTTCCCAAAAGAGGGAACCTTCAGACCCATTTTAGATCTCAAGATCCTAAACAAATTTCTCAGAGTCCCATCCTTCAAGATGGAGAGCATTCGGACAATTTTACCAATGATCCAGGAGGGTCAATATATGACCACCGTGGATTTGAAGGATGCGTATCTTCACATTCCTATCCACAAAGATCACCAGTTCCTCAGGTTCGCCTTCCTGGACAAGCATTACCAGTTTGTGGCTCTTCCTTTCGGGTTGGCCACAGCTCCCATAATTTTCACAAAGGTTCTAGGGTTCCTTCTGGCGGTTCTAAGGCCGCGGGGCATAGCAGTGGCGCCCTATCTGGACGATATCTTGATTCAGGCGTCAACTTGCCAACTAGCCAAATCTCACACGGACATTGTGTTGACTTTTCTAAGATCTCACGGGTGGAAGGTGAACATAAAGAAGAGTTCACTTGTCCCTCTCACAAGAGTTCCATTCCTGGGAACTCTGATAGACTTGGTAGACATGAAAATTTTTCTGACGGAGGTCAGAAAATCAAAGATCTTAACTACTTGCTGAGCACTATATTCCATTCCTCGGCTGTCAGTGGCTCAGTGTATGGAGGTAATTGGACTAATGGTAGCGGCAATGGGACATAGTTCCGTTTGCTTGCATCTCAGACCACTGCAACTATGCATGCTCAGACAGTAGATTGGGAAATATGCAAATTTATCTCCTCAGATAAATCTGGATCAAGAGACCAGAGACTCTCTTCTTTGGTGGTTGTCACGGGATCATCTGTCCCAGGGAATGTGTTTCCGCAGGCCAGCATGGGTCATAGTGATGACGGACGCCAGCCTACTGGGCTGGGGTGCAGTCTGGAATTCCCTAAAGGCACAGGGTGTGTGGACTCAGGAGGAGGTTCTCCTTCCAATAAATATTCTAGAACTGAGAGCGATATTCAACGCGCTTCAGGCGTGGCCTCAGCTGGCTTTGGCCAAATTCATAAGATTCCAGTCGGACAATATCACGACTGTGGCATATATCAATCATCAAGGGGGAACAAAGAGTTCTCTAGCGATGATAGAGGTTTCCAAAATAATTTGATGGGCAGAGACTCACTCTTGCCATCTATCAGCAATCTATATCCCAGGAGTGGAGAACTGGGAAGCGGATTTTCTACGTCGACAGACTTTTGATCCGGGGGAGTGGGAGCTCCATCCGTAGGTGTTTGCACATTTGATTCATCAATGGGGCACACCAGAATTGGATCTGATGGCATGTCGTCAGAATGCCAAACTTCCTTGTTACGGGTTCAGATCAAGGGATCCCCAAGCTGTACTGATAGATGCTCTTGCAGTACCTTGGTCGTTCAACCTGGCTTATGTGTTTCCTCCTTTTCCTCTCCTTCCTCGTCTGATTGCCTGAATCAAACAGGAGAGGGTTTCTGTCATTTTGATAGCACCTGCGTGGCCACGCAGGACTTGGTATGCAGACCTGGTGGAAAGGTCATCTCTGCCACCGTGGAAACTGCCACTGAGACAGGACCTTCTCATTCAAGGTCCGTTCCAGCATCCAAATCTAGTTTCTCTGCGGCTGACTGCCTGGAGATTGAACGCTTGATTTTATCTAAGCGGGGATTCTCTGAGTCGGTCATAGATACCTTGATTCAGGCTCAAAAGCCTGTCACTAGGAAAATTTACCATAAGATATGGCGTAAATATCTTTATTGGTGCGAATCCAAAGGCTACTCATGGAGTAAGATCAGGATTCCTAGGATTTTGTCCTTTCTCCAAGAAGGATTGGAGAAGGGGTTATCAGCTAGTTCCCTAAAGGGACAGATATCTGCTTTATCAATTTTACTGCACAAGCGTCTGGCAGATGTTCCAGACGTTCAGTCGTTTTGTCAGGCTTTGGTTAGAATCGAGCCTGTGTTTAAACCTATTGCTCCGCCATGGAGTTTGAATTTAGTTCTTACAGTTCTTCAAGGGGTTCTATGCATTCCATAGATATTAAGCTTCTATCATGGAAAGTTCTGTTTTTAGTTGCTATCTCTTCGGCTCGAAGAGTTTCTGAACTATCTGCATTGCAATGCGACTCGCCTTATCTTGTTTTCCATTCTGATAAGGTGGTTTTGCGTACCAAACCTGGATTCCTTCCTAAGGTTGTTACTAATAAGAATATCAATCAGGAAATTGTTGTTCCTTCTCTGTGTCCTAACCCTTCTTCTAAGAAGGTGCATCTGTTACACAACTTGGACGTGGTTCGTGCTTTGAAGTTTTACTTGCAAGCGACCAAAGATTTCCATCAAACATCTTCTCTGTTTGTTGTCTATTCTCGAAAATGTAGAGGTCAAAAAGCTACGGCTACCTCTCTCTTTCATTTTGGCTGAAAAGCATCATCCGGTTGGCATACGAGACTGCTGGACAGCAGCCTCCTGAAAGGATTACAGCTCACTCTACTAGAGCGGTGGCTTCCACATGGGCTTTTAAAAACAATGCTTCTGTTGAAAAGATTTGTAAGGCTGCGACTTGGTCTTCCCTTCATACCTTTTACAAATTTTACAAATCTGATACTTTTGCTTCTACGGAGGCTATTTTTGGGAGAAAACTTCTTCAAGCAGTGGTGCCTTCTGTTTAGGCATCTGTCTTGTCCCTCCCGTTCATCCGTGTCCTGTAGCTTTGGTATTGTATCCCACAAGTAAAGGATGAATCCGTGGACTCGTTGTATCTTATAGAAGAAATGCTTACCTGATAAATTGATTTCTTCTATGATACGACGAGTCCACGGTCCGCCCTGTCATTTTAAGACAGATTATATTTTTTGATTTAAAACTTCAGTCACCTCTGCACCTTTTAGTTTTCTCCTTTTTCTTCCTATACCTTCGGTCGAATGACTGGGGGGTGGAGTCTAGGGAGGAGCTATATAGACAGCTCTGCTGTGGTGCTCTTTGCCACTTCCTGTTAGCAGGAGGATAATATCCCACAAGTAAAGGATGAATCCGTGGACTCGTATCATAGAAGAAATCAATTTATCCGGTAAGCCTAAATTTACTTTTTTTATCAGACATGCTTCATTCTCTTGTTATCCTTTGCTGAAGAAACAGCATTGCACTACTGGCAGCTAGTTGAATACATCTAGTTAGCAAATCACAAGAAACAAATGTGTGCAGTCACCAATCGCCAGCTAGAACAAAGCACATTTCAAAATAGAAGTGATTTTTTTAAGTGTCTTAAAATTGTGTGCTCTATTTGATTCTTTAATTTAAATTTTGACTTTACTATCCCTTTTAAAAACCATAGCTACCTGGCTCCTAGATTTTCCAAGTCCTAAAGGGACAGATTACCCAAAAATGTTCTTCCATATAATTTTATCCCAATGACCCATTTTACCTACTGGAGTGTATTAAATTGTTTACAAGTAGCTCATTTACCCTTATTTCAACATTTGGAATTGCTGATTTAGCCTGTGGTATCCCCACCTATACTGAAAGTTTCTGGAATGAAGTCTAGGGTATTAATAGGCTATGTAGACACAGCCAGCAGAATAAATTACACTCCTGGTGAGGTGTAAAAAAGATAAACTAATAAAATAAGTTTTCATTGTTCTCTCTAAGTATTGGGCTTTGGTTTACAAACATTTATAAGATAAGGAAGCATGTTTGTGTGTGTGTGTGTACAAAGTGATAACATAATGAGATCTTATTTTACCTGCAAGCTCAACCCATTTAAATAGGCTTTGGTTTCAAAGCACAAAACCAGCTATTTCATTTACACAATTAAACCTGAAAATGCAATTTCTCATACATTCTATACTCTGCAGCTGATAACAAGTCATTAAAAATACTCTAAGGGAAAAACAATGTTACACTATACTGTCCCTTTAAATCAACATTTTATTGACCTAGTTAGAAGTTTAGCAAAAATTTGCTAGGTGTTCAGGGTTTTTTTTTTCTTCTCTGCTATTTACAGATTTTTTTTTTTTTTTTTTTTTTTTAAATAGCCCAGAACTCTAAAAAGTCAAATTTATTGGACCACTGATTTTTACTACCTACATCTGGTTCAACTGGATACAGGGGGCAATTAAAGGGACATTTTTTTAGGATTTAGATAGAACGTGAAAATAACTTTACAATTTATTTCTATTTAATTTGTTTAGTTCTCTTTGTATCATTTGTTGAACATTATACCTAGGTAATCTCAGAAGCTGCTGATTGGTGGCTGCAAATATATGCATCTTTTCATTGGCTTTCAGCTTTCTCCCAGTAGTGTGTTGATGCTTATTCATCACAGAATTACAAAAGAATTAAGCAAATTAGATAATAGAAGTAAATTAGAAAGTTATTTAAAATTGTCATTTCTCTTGTTAAGTGTATCCAGTCCACGGATCATCCATTACTTATGGGATATTAACTCCTCCCCAACAGGAAGTGCAAGAGGATTCACCCAGCAGAGCTGCTATATAGCTCCTCCCCTAACTGCCATTACCAGTCATTCTCTTGCACCCAACGAATAGATAGGATGTGTGAGAGGACTGTGGTGATTATACTTAGTTTCATACCTTCAATCAAAAGTTTGTTATTTTATAATAGCACCGGAGTGTGTTATTCCTTCTCTGGTAGAATTTGAAGAAGAATCTACCTGAGTTTTTCTATGATTTTAGCCGGAGTAGTTAAGATCATATTGCTGTTTCTCGGCCATCTGAGGAGAGGTAAACTTCAGATCAGGGGACAGCGGGCAGATTAATCTGCAAAGAGGTATGTAGCAGCTTATTATTTTCTGACAATGGAATTGATGAGAAAATTCTGCCATACCGATATAATGTAAACTCAGCCTTAAATGCAGTAGCAGCAACTGGTATCAGGCTGTCATGTATGTATATTTTACACTTCAGTATTCTGGGGAATGGCACTTCACTGGAATTATACTGTATGCATAAAACTTTAGCCTAATTTGCAGGGACTAGCAACAGGCTTTTTAATAACACTCAATTTATTAATGTTAAACGTTTTTTGCTGGCATGTAAAATCGTTTAATTTTCTGAGGTACTGGGTGAAAAAATGTTTTGGGCACTATTTTTTTCCACTTGGCAGTCGTTTTATTTAATTTATGACAGTTTACTGATCTCTCTCACTGTTATGTGTGAGGGGGAGGGACCTTTTTTGGTGCTTTTGCTACGCATCAAAAAATTCAGTCAGAAGTTTATTGTCTTCCCTGCATGATCCGGTTCATCTCTACAGAACTCAGGGGTCTTCAAAACTTGTTTTGAGGGAGGTAATCACTCACAGCAGAGCTGTGAGATTGTAGTTGACTGTGATACAGAAATAAACGTTTTTTTTTTTTATTTATTTTTTTTTTTCTGCTATCAGGGTTAGTTATCCTTTGCTAATGGGAGCAATCCTTTGCTAAAATTGTGTTTTTTACAAAGATTTGATGCTATAACTTTTCAGTTTATTAATTTTCAACTGTCATAACTTTTTCTGTGCTTCTTATAGGCACAGTACGTTTTCATATTATAGTAAATTACTTGAAAAGTATTTCCAAGTTGCTAGTTTATTTGCTAGTGTGTTAAACATGTCTGATTCAGAGGAAGATATCTGTGCTATATGTGCTAAAGCCAAAGTGGAGCCCAATAGAAATTTATGTACTAACTGTATTGATGCTACTTTAAATAAAAGTCAATCTGTACAAATTGAACATATTTCACCAAACAACGAGGGGAGAGTTATGCCGACTAACTCGCCTCACGTGTCAGTACCTGCATCTCCCGCTCGGGAGGTGCGTGATATTGTAGCGCCGAGTACATCTGGGCGGCCATTACAAATCACATTACAGGATATGGCTACTGTTATGACTGAAGTTTTGGCTAAATTACCAGAACTAAGAGGTAAGCGTGATCACTCTGGGGTGAGAACAGAGTGCGCTGATAATATTAGGGCCATGTCAGACACTGCGTCACAATTTGCAGAACATGAGGACGGAGAGCTTCATTCTGCGGGTGACGGTTCTGATCCAAACAAACTGGATTCAGATATTTCAAATTTTAAATTTAAGCTGGAAAACCTCCGTGTATTACTAGGGGAGGTGTTAGCGGCTCTGAATGATTGTAACACAGTTGCAATACCAGAGAAAATGTGTAGGTTGGATAAATATTTTGCGGTACCGGCGAGTACTGACGTTTTTCCTATACCTAAGAGACTTACTGAAATTGTTACTAAGGAGTGGGATAGACCCGGTGTGCCGTTCTCACCCCCTCCGATATTTAGAAAGATGTTTCCAATAGACGCCACCACACGGGACTTATGGCAAACGGTCCCTAAGGTGGAGGGAGCAGTTTCTACTTTAGCTAAGCGTACCACTATCCCGGTGGAGGATAGCTGTGCCTTTTCAGATCCAATGGATAAAAAGTTAGAGGGTTACCTTAAGAAAATGTTTGTTCAACAAGGTTTTATATTGCAACCTCTTGCATGCATTGCGCCTGTCACGGCTGCAGCAGCATTTTGGTTTGAGTCTCTGGAAGAGACACTTGAATCAGCTCCATTAGATGAGATTACACACAAGCTTAAAGCCCTTAAGTTAGCTAACTCATTTATTTCAGATGCCGTAGTACATTTAACTAAACTTACGGCTAAGAATTCCGGATTCGCCATTCAGGCACGCAGAGCACTGTGGCTAAAATCCTGGTCAGCTGACGTTACTTCTAAATCTAAATTGCTTAATATACCTTTCAAAGGGCAGACCTTATTCGGGCCCGGGTTGAAAGAAATTATCGCTGACATTATAAAGGCCATGCCCTGCCTCAAGACAGAACCAAACCTAAGGCTAGACAGTCTAATTTTCGTTCCTTTCGTAATTTCAAAGCAGGAGCAGCATCAACTTCCTCTGCACCAAAACAGGAAGGAGCTGTTGCTCGCTACAGACAAGGCTGGAGACCTAACCAGTCCTGGAACAAGGGCAAGCAGGCCAGGAAACCTGCTGCTGCCCCTAAGACAGCATGAATCGAGGGCCCCCGATCCGGGAACGGATCTAGTGGGGGGCAGACTTTCTCTCTTCGCCCAGGCTTGGGCAAGAGATGTCCAGGATCCCTGGGCGTTAGAGATCATATCTCAGGGATACCTTCTAGACTTCAAATTCTCTCCCCCAAGAGGGAGATTTCATCTGTCAAGGTTGTCAACAAACCAAATAAAGAAAGAGGCGTTTCTACGCTGCGTACAAGATCTTTTATTAATGGGAGTGATCCATCCGGTTCCGCGGTCGGAACAAGGACAAGGGTTTTACTCAAATCTGTTTGTGGTTCCCAAAAAAGAGGGAACTTTCAGGCCAATCTTGGATTTAAAGATCCTAAACAAATTCCTAAGAGTTCCATCGTTCAAAATGGAAACTATTCGGACAATTTTACCCATGATCCAAAAGGGTCAGTACATGACCACAGTGGATTTAAAGGATGCTTACCTTCACATACCGATTCACAAAGATCATTACCGGTATCTAAGGTTTGCCTTTCTAGACAGGCATTACCAGTTTGTAGCTCTTCCATTCGGATTGGCTACGGCTCCGAGAATCTTCACAAAGGTTCTGTGTGCTCTTCTGGCGGTACTAAGACCGCGAGGAATTGCGGTAGCTCCGTACCTAGACGACATTCTGATACAAGCTTCAAGCTTTCAAACTGCCAAGTCTCATACAGAGTTAGTACTGGCATTTCTAAGGTCGCATGGATGGAAGGTGAACGAAAAGAAGAGTTCTCTCTTTCCACTCACAAGAGTTCCCTTCTTGGGGACTCTTATAGATTCTGTAGAAATGAAGATTTACCTGACAGAAGACAGGTTAACAAAGCTTCAAAATGCATGCCGTGTCCTTCATTCCATTCAACACCCGTCAGTAGCTCAATGCATGGAGGTGATCGACTTAATGGTAGCAGCAATGGACATAGTACCCTTTGCACGTCTACATCTCAGACCGCTGCAATTGTGCATGCTAAGTCAGTGGAATGGGGATTACTCAGACTTGTCCCCTACTCTGAATCTGGATCAAGAGACCAGAAATTCTCTTCTATGGTGGCTTTCTCGGCCACATCTGTCCAGGGGGATGCCATTCAGCAGGCCGGACTGGACAATTGTAACAACAGACGCCAGCCTACTAGGTTGGGGCGCTGTCTGGAATTCTCTGAAGGCTCAGGGACAATGGAATCAGGAGGAGAGTCTCCTACCAATAAACATTCTGGAATTGAGAGCAGTTCTCAATGCCCTTCTGGCTTGGCCCCAGTTAACAACTCGGGGGTTCATCAGGTTTCAGTCGGACAACATCACGACTGTAGCTTACATCAACCATCAGGGAGGGACAAGAAGCTCCCTAGCAATGATGGAAGTATCAAAGATAATTCGCTGGGCAGAGTCTCACTCTTGCCACCTGTCAGCAATCCACATCCCGGGAGTGGAGAACTGGGAGGCGGATTTCTTAAGTCGTCAGACTTTTCATCCGGGGGAGTGGGAACTTCATCCGGAGGTCTTTGCCCAAATACTTCGACGTTGGGGCAAACCAGAGATAGATCTCATGGCGTCTCGACAGAACGCCAAGCTTCCTCGTTACGGGTCCAGATCCAGGGATCCGGGAGCGGTTCTGATAGATGCTTTGACAGCACCTTGGACCTTCGGGATGGCTTATGTGTTTCCACCCTTCCCGATGCTTCCTCGATTGATTGCCAGAATCAAACAGGAGAGAGCATCAGTGATTCTAATAACGCCTGCATGGCCACGCAGGACTTGGTATGCAGATCTAGTGGACATGTCATCCTGTCCACCTTGGTCGCTACCTCTGAAACAGGACCTTCTGATCCAGGGTCCCTTCAAACATCAAAATCTAATTTCTCTGAAGCTGACTGCTTGGAAATTGAACGCTTGATTTTATCAAAACGTGGTTTTTCTGAGTCAGTTATTGATACCTTAATACAGGCTAGGAAGCCTGTTACCAGAAAGATTTACCATAAGATATGGCGCAAATACTTATATTGGTGCGAATCCAAGAGTTACTCATGGAGTAAGGTTAGGATTCCGAGGATATTGTCTTTTCTACAAGAAGGTTTAGAAAAGGGTTTATCCGCTAGTTCCTTAAAGGGACAGATTTCAGCTCTGTCCATTCTTTTACACAAACGTCTGTCAGAAGTTCCGGACGTTCAAGCTTTTTGTCAGGCTTTAGCTAGGATCAAGCCTGTGTTTAAAACTGTTGCTCCACCATGGAGTTTGAACTTAGTTCTTAATGTTTTACAGGGGGTTCCGTTCCCCTTCATTCCATTGATATCAAGTTGTTATCTTGGAAAGTTCTGTTTTTAATGGTGATTTCCTCGGCTCGAAGAGTCTCTGAGTTATCTGCCTTACACTGTGATTCTCCTTATCTGATTTTTCATTCAGACAAGGTAGTTCTGCGTACTAAACCTGGGTTCCTACCTAAGGTGGTCACTAACAGGAATATCAATCAAGAGATTGTGGTTACATCTTTGTGTCCTAATCCTTCTTCGAAAAAGGAACGTCTGCTACACAATCTAGATGTAGTCCGTGCCCTGAAATTTTATCTACAGGCAACTAAGGATTTTCGACAAACGTCTTCCCTGTTTGTCGTTTATTCTGGTCAGAGGAGAGGTCAAAAAGCTTCGGCTACCTCTCTCTCCTTTTGGCTTCGTAGCATAATACGGTTAGCCTATGAGACTGCTGGACAGCAGCCTCCTGAAAGAATTACAGCACATTCTACTAGAGCTGTGGCTTCCACTTGGGCCTTTAAGAATGAGGCTTCTGTTGAACAGATTTGCAAGGCTGCAACTTGGTCTTCTCTTCATACTTTTTACAAATTTGACACTTTTGCTTCTTCGGAGGCTGTTTTTGGGAGAAAGGTTCTTCAGGCAGTGGTTCCTTCCGTATAAAGAGCCTGCCTGTCCCTCCCGTCATCCGTGTACTTTAGCTTTGGTATTGGTATCCCATAAGTAATGGATGATCCGTGGACTGGATACACTTAACAAGAGAAAACATAATTTATGCTTACCTGATAAATTTATTTCTCTTGTAGTGTATCCAGTCCACGGCCCGCCCTGTCACTTTAAGGCAGGTAATTTTTCCATTAAACTACAGTCACCACTGTACCCTATGGTTTTCCTTTCTCTGCATGTTTTCGGTCGAATGACTGGTAATGGCAGTTAGGGGAGGAGCTATATAGCAGCTCTGCTGGGTGAATCCTCTTGCACTTCCTGTTGGGGAGGAGTTAATATCCCATAAGTAATGGATGATCCGTGGACTGGATACACTACAAGAGAAATAAATTTATCAGGTAAGCATAAATTATGTTTTTTTTTTTTTTTTATCGGGAATAAACCCCAGTCTTCTCTGTTCGTGGCATCCAATATAGTTTTGATCCCCAAGAAAGGTAAAGATTTAGAATTGCCCTCATCATATAGGCCCATCTCACTCCTGAATCAGGATTACAAAATTCTTTCCCATATCCTTGCTAGTAGATTGAAAGTCCCCTTAGGATACTTGGTGCACCCAGATCAGACTGGTTTTATGACGGGTAGGAACCCTGTTAAAAACTTAAGAAAAGTACAATTGGTCCTCTATTTCTTTTGGAATAATGTGGAAAGACAGAGGGCCCATCCTAAACCAGATCTCGCCATCCTCGCGATCGACGCTGAAAAGGCGTTCGACTCCATCATTTGGGACCACCTAGTAACAGTGTTAGGAAAATTTGGTATAACTGGTACCTTCCAACAATTTATTACACAGTTATACAACGAGCCAACATCCACAATTATAGTGAATGGGGGAGCGACTGAGACGATTACTCTTGGGCGTGGTACTCGGCAAGGGTGTCCCTTATCGCCATTTCTTTTTAATCTGTCCCTTGAACCACTAAAAATTCATTTAAGGCAAGAACTGCAGGGTATTCAGTTGGGAGGCCATAAGCTAGTTTTATCCCTATTTGCAGATGACCACCTACTTTTTCTTAGTAATACGGCGGACTCTATCCCCCGTCTACTGGAAATATGTAATCTGTTTAGTTCCTTTTCAGGGTACAAAATTAATTACGAAAAATCGGAGATCATGTGGATACGTAAATCCCTAGGTCAGTGTAATCATCCATTTATAGAATCTACACAGATTTCATACCTAGGAATTTTGTTAAGTAGGGATCAGAATCTCTGGTACGAGCTCAATCTTAAACAATGTATTAAGGGTTTAGTTCTGAAATTACAGAATTGGGGCAACCTTCCTCTTTCACTCACTGCCCGAATTATGCTAATTAAAGTGGTGCTATTCCCCAAACTCTTATATTTTTTGCAGAATCTCCCGCTTCTGTTATATAAGAAAGACCTGGTTTCTCTTAATAGGTCTTTTAATCAATTTATTTGGCAAGGTAAGAAACCGCGGATCTCATTGCTCAAGTTATCATTACCAAACGCCTTCGGAGGAATGGCTTGTCCCAATTTGAAATTCTACAACTATGCAGCAGTAGCTAAATTTGCTTTGGATTGGATCACTGAAAAGGGTTTGATCTCATTTTACGAGATGGAATCCACATTGATAAAACCGTTTAGTTTAAAGGCGATTCTTCACCATACGGCAAGTAAACTTCCAGACAAAATAAACCATCTGTTTTCCTTTAGGTATATCGTACAGGCATGGCAGAAAATTTGTAAGGAGCTGGGAATAGATTTTCGGAAATCAGAATTTTTACCTTTAATCGGCAATCCGAGTTTTCCAGCAGCTTTTAATGCCTCTGTATTTGAGTTATGGGCGGAACGAGGAGTAAATTATGTAATACAGATATGTGAAGGTGATAATCTGAGGCTCAGTTTGTTTGAGAATATCTCCCATCAGTTTGATCTCCCGAGGTCAAGTTTCTTTGCATACTTGCAAGTCAGGCATTGGGTGGAGAAATTGAGACAAGGTACAGGTCTGGGGATAGATAGCAAATATTTGAATAATATTATTATACAATTTCGTGGTGGGGTGAACACTATCTTTCAATCATATGATGCTATTATGAGACTTCTGGGTCGGAAAAACATTGTAGATATTTTGATAAAGTGGGCCAAAGAAAAGGTAAGGGTAGAGTGCGAGACCATAATACAGAGTATCACATTGGTAGCGGGGGCAACATATATGCATACATGGAAAGAATCGCATATGAAATTAGTAAATAGGGCTTATCTTACCCCAGCTAGGCTGGCAAAATGGAATCAGGATAGTAGGAATTGCCCCAAATGCTGTAAGGAATATACAGACTTCATACATTGTTTTTGGGACTGTCCCAAAGTATATCAATTTTGGCAAGATACATTTCTGGGTTTCCAAGATAATGGGGACAAAGTTTAAACTGACCCTACAAAAGGTATTTTTTCTATGCAAATATACAGTTTCCCTCCCTAATAACAGATTTATCAACCTACTGACGGCTCGTAATTTAATCTTAAAAAAACTGGAGAAGCCACAATCCACCTAAGTTCACAGACTTCTTGAAAGAAGTCCAGTACCAAATGGTGTTGGAACAATGTAATACAAGAGTTACTAATTCAAAACAAGTCACTAGATTGTTTAGTAAATGGAAGAAGTATATTAATTCACTCCCTCTGGAGATGCAAAGACAGGTGGTTTTGCATTATAAACCTTCTGTTTGGATAAAACATCAAATAGATCGAGGTTTACTTCCTAGATCATGGTTTCTCAACTAATAGCATTCAAGAGCGGATGGGGGGGGGGTCTTCCCCCTTGTTTTTGTTAGGGGGGGGGGGGTGTTGGTGGCTTTTTTTTTTTCCCTTCCATCTCCTCCCTCCTATAGGCCTTTTTGATGCTCCTCTTTACCGTCGCTCCCGCACAAGTTCTAGATAAATTAATCCATATAAGAGTTAATGGAAGTCCGGGGTATGAGTAGAACCAGGAATTATGCATTTAGAGGTAATTAATAGATATAAGTTTAGGTACACTTAACAGGACTTACTATTTAATTTAAATTATTAAAAATGATAGACGACAGATATCAGAGTTCAGTGATCTTAGTGGTTCAGGTAGAAGCAGAAGTTCCCATATCCATAGGGTCCCTTTTTCAGAGAATAGGGATTCCTACCCCTCAGTAGTGGTCCTTTCTGTTTTTGTATTCTTTTTTTTTTTTTTATTATTATTATTGACCAGTTTATCTAGTCTGAGTATAAGTCTATATGTATTGAATCAAGGCAACAAAGGTTTAGGTATGTGAAGACAAGGAAGGTATTTTCTGTATTAGTGATAATGTAAGCATGTATAATTTAGTTTTTTGTTGATTTAACAGTGTACTCCAGACTCAGATGATATGGAAGCTGAATATACCCATAATTTTAGGATAATATAATTTGCACCATGCTTTGTAACAATGAAAATATGACATTCCCTGGAATTGTAACGTATAGGAGCTGTGTCTCCCAATATGTGTAGTAGAATCTATAATTGTCAATAAAGCTCTTTACACAAAAAAATAAAAAAAAATTGTCCCTTTTTAAGTCTTTTCACTACAGTGATTTTTTTTTTTTTTTGAGTAAAAAATGTCAACCCAGGGTGACCGAAAACAGCATCCCTATCTAGACACTAACCCGAAGTTGATTAGAGATGATCTGCTATATCTTAAAACATGATTTAATGACATTTGTGTTATTGGGTGACAAAATATGACAGACGTGATGATTGGTATCAAAATAATCCTCATGATATCACAAGGGAATTACTCATATGGGTATATGTACTGGATATAAATGATAAATTATTCAATAACTTCAGCCAGGGCTGTAGGACTTTTTCATGGGATACCATAAAAAAGGTGTGTCTTCCTTCCTTGCCCACTCTGGAAGGAGCCTGGTCATTAACCTGACTTCAGGAAAAAATGTGTTTAAGTGTGATTTCAGCAAAATAATTGTTATTCTACATGGGAGGCTGCGTGCGCACAGCCTGTTTACTATTTTTCATTCCATTTCCCTGAAGCAAAGGTTCTGGTAAACTTATAGATTTTGTAATATTACTCCTATTTTTTTTTGTTAAACTGTTACTGTGTGTAATTTTGGTTTCTTATTTTTTTTCCAATATAACTGCACTGTGACTATGTTTTTGTTCATAATAAATCCTTTATTAAAGGGACAATAAACCCCAAAAAATTCTATCATGATTCAAGTAGAGAGTACAATTTTAAACAACATTCCAATTTACTTCTATTATCTAATTTGCTTCTTTCATTTGTTGAAGAAATAGCAATGCACATGTGTGAGCCAATCACACAAGGCATCTATGTGCAGCAACCAATCAGCAGCTACTGGGCCTATCTATATATGCGTTTCAGCAAAGTATATCAAGAGAATGAAGCAAATTAGATAATAAAAGTAAATTAGAGAGTTGTTTAAAATTACACGCTTTTTCTAAATCATGAAAGAAAAAATGTGGGTTTCTTGTCCCTTTAAGGTTTTGCCTTTGTCTAATATTTGAACCACGCTAGTAGTAGTAACAGTACTGTGTTTTTAGACTGATTTTTGCCAAATGGTGGTTTGGAATTTTTATACTGTTAGTCTGGGTTTTCTTTAGGATTTCCCATATAATTTACAGTGGTGGCAGCATAATAGATAGTTTATTGTGGGACGCATAAAATAGTAGTTTGGACATTTTTCCGGGTCTAATACAGACGAGAGAGTGTTTGTTTGTTAACCCTTGCACCCACTAAAATAAGTCACAGGTTTGCCTGGAGTGGCTAGACTGTGACAAACTGGTTAAGGTGGAAAAGGTTGGTTATCCCTTTCAGTGACAAAACTGGTGACTGTTTTAGGTTAGCCAAACCTTGTATGTCACAGTGATATTTTATGTAATAACCAGAAAACTGGGTGTTTGGCTTTAATGTCACTTTAAGTGACCAAATTAAAGTTTTATGGTCCAGATGGAGCATGCAATTTTAAGAGACCTGTTTGCGTTCTCTTGGTTTCCTTTATTAAAAAGCATACGTAGGTAGGTTTAGAAGCAGCATTGCATAATTGTGAGCTAGCTGCTGATTGGTGACTACACACATGTATTCCCATTGGCTCACCAGATGTGTTTAGCTTGCTCTCAGTAGTCCATTACTGCTCTGGAGCTGACTTGTATGTGTTAACTCACACTGTAGATCATTTTATTATGTTACTTTTGCTTGCATACAGTAAACACATTTTTCTTTTTGCACATTTTATGTCCATTTAATTAACCAATATAAACGTTCCCAACCACTGACTTGATGTATCCTATGTTTTACACTTGGAAGCATCAAAGAACCAGATTGAATCTGTATGGTTTGCTGGTGATGTTTTCTTTAATGATTCCGTGATCTTTTTTTTTAAGCAAGACGTCATTTATTTTAAAGGGATAGGAAAGTCAAAATTTAACTTGCATGATTCAGATAGAGCATGCAAATTTAAGACTTTTAAATTCACTTTTTTTTTCAAATGTGCTTGTTGAAAAAGAATACACTCATATCCTACATTATTGGGAACTAGTTGCTGATTGTTGCCTGCACACATTTGTCTCTTGTGATTGGCTAGCTAGATATTTCAGCTAGCTGCCAGTAGTGCAATGCTGTTCCTTCAGCAAAGGATAACAAGAGAATGAAGCAAATTTGATAATAGAAGTAAATTGGAAAGTTGTTTAAAATTGTATGTTCTATACAAATCGTAAAAGATAAGTTGGGGGTTTCAAATCCCTTAAGGCCTCAGTGATTTCATTCATGTGTGACAGTCTACATGCTGTGCTTTGGAAACCTAACCTGTATGGTTTCAGAATTAAAAAACACATTTGCCTTTTCCCAGTCAGCTTGTTTCCAAAGGTTTGTTATGTGTAAATGAATACAGGGAGTAACCCAGCGACCAGGAAGTATGTACTGTGGGGAAAGAGCTACTGAATTATAAGCAAAAACTATTGGTATCGCTGTGAGGTCAGACTTATCTCACGCAGCCGGAGGTCCCGTGACTTTGGTTATCATTTATTTGCATGGCAAAGATTCCGAAACCCCAAGAGCTCTATAAAACACCTCCCACCTCATAGGTACCTCAGTCTCGTCTTTGCCTCTGCTGGAGGAAGGTGAAAAATGATGTGCATATGATTCTTTAGTGAGAAGGGCTTTCAGTCTATGTTGAGGCCAGTTTCCCCATTAAAGGCACAGTCTAGTCAAAAGTTAAACTTTTATGATTCAGATAATGCATGCAATTAAACTACTTTCCAATTTACTGTTATCAAATTTGCTTTGTTCTCTTGGTATTCTTTGTTAAAAGCTAAACATTGACGGGCTAATATGCTAATTTCTAAGCCCTTGAAGGCCGCCTCTTATCTGAATGCATTTGACAGTTTTTCACCGTTAGAGGGCATTAGTGCATGGGTTTCATATAAATAACATTGTGCTCACACCCGTTAAATTACCTAGGAGTCAGCACTGATTGGCTATAATAAAGTTTTTTCCAAAAAGAACTGAAATAAGGGGGCAGTCTGCAGAGGCTTAGATACAAGGTAATCACAGAAGTAAAAAGTATATTTAATATGGCTGTTTTGGTTATGCAAAACTGGAGAATGGGTAATAACTGAATTATATATCATTTTAAACAATAAAATATCTGGAGTAGTGTCCCTTTTTAAGTACAGTGTTTGTCAGAGGGATGTGGTTAGTGGCTCCATTTTGCCTAATGGGGAAATTTTGTCACAGACCTTCCATAGTGGTCACAGTGACTTGTCTTTTTGCCTACTCTTATGGTTCTACAACATACTTCTATTCCATAACCTCTGCTGATATGTTTTAGTACGGGTTTGGCTTTCTACTGGTTGTTTACTAGTAGATGAGCGTCTCTTACTAAGTATCATATTTTAATTTATATGACACTCTGTAGCATGTGTGGGCAATTATCATTATATATTAATATATATGTATAGCTAGCCGTGGGACAGAATCTCTCTATTTATTATTATTCCCCTTTATTTATTTTTTTACAGGTAAGGAAAATGCTTAAAGGGAAAGTAAAGTCCAAATTAAATTATCATGATTCATATAGGGCATTTCATTTTAAACAACTTTCCATTTTACTTTTATCATCAAAATTACTTTTTTCTCTTGGTATTTTTTGTTAAAGGCTTCACCTAAGTAGGCGCATAGACTCTCTATAGTCCTCCTCCTTATCTTACGGTCTGGCTGTGAATAGCTAATAACATATACTGTTTGTATGTGTGCCAATAACATTGTGCTCAATCCATTGGAGTTATTTAAGAGATAGCAGCTTTAGCTTAGCACTAATTGCTAAGTCTGTCAATATATCTGATATAAGGTGGCAGTCTGCAGAAGCCTTAGATACAAGGTAATCAGAGGTAAAAAGTATATTAATCTAACTATTGCTTTATGCAGAACTGGGGAATGGTAAATAATGGGATTATCTGTCTTTTTTTAAACAACATTATTGGTGTTGACTGGCCCTTTATGTTATTACAAGGTTGATTACTACTGTGCATAATTCATTTTTGTGTGGGAAAAAAACATTTTAGTCTCTGTTCCTTTCGCAAATCTGGCTTTAAAGAGCTACATTCACCACAAAGGTAAAATACAGCAGTGTTCATTTATTTTGCCAGATAGTTTTGCAATTTACCTCTTTAAATCGGGCCTTCCTTTTCTCTCCAGTGTACAGAGCTATAACTATTCTAACTTTAGAGTGTCTGAGTTAACACAACAAAGACAAGTATCTTAAAGTGAAGGTACAGCTGTATTATGTTAATCATGTACTATATATCAAAATCGCTAAGTTTTTTTTAAACATTTTGGTGTATATATATAAATGTAAAATAAAGAGTTTTTATCTCCGTTCTCGGCCGCTCCTAGCTCCTCCCTCCATTTAGTTCCTGGTTTCTCAGTGTATTACGTACAGAGCGGTCCCACCCGCTCTATACGTACTAGAAAAGCGCGTTCTCGATTGACAATCAACTTATGCATGCGCACATCACTCCGTACCGTCTAATTGCGCCTGCGTGACTAAAATCAATTGTGAGCTAAAGCGCAGGCGAATTGCGCATGCGCTAAGCTGGAACGAACATGTCTTGGAAGGGAGAGGAAGTGTAGTCAACGCATGCGCACAATGGCAAGAAATAGAGTGACGTCAAATGACGGCCGCCTAACGGCCAGACATATGATTGGATAATCTAAGAACGTGACCTGACTGTAAAAAACAAAACAAAAAAAAAACGGGCTGATTATCGAACGATTATAATAGAATGGAAAAACTGTGATAATTAGGTAAATATTGAAAACTAGCAAAAATGACTTAAAGTCCCCTTAATTTTAGCGCTATTTACATTTAAAATGATCGAACCTTGCAAAGTTTACCTTCACTTTAAGTTCCATAAATAACATAAAGTAAGCAGGAGAAAACAATTAAAACAAAATACCTGTAATTCCAAAGGATATTCTAGTGACTCTTACAGCTTGCATGTAAATAGACATTAAACACGTCCTTTCTTTCATGTAAGTGGCAAGAGTCCATGAGCTAGTGACGTATGGGATATACATTCCTACCAGGAGGGGGCAAAGTTTCCCAAATCTCAAAATGCCTATAAATACACCTCCCACCTCACTTATACCTCCGTTTTACAAACGTTGCCTCCTTTTGGAGGTGGTGAAGCAAAATGTGCATGATTTCTTCTGTGAAAGGCGCTTCTAAGCATTTTGAAACCCAATTGCTCTCAAAGTACAGTGTTTGTCTGAGGGATGTGAAGGGAGTATTGCCTGATTTCACCTATGGGAAATCTGTTCTAGGGCTCTCTGTAAATCGGTCACAGGGATTCATCTGCTGCCTCCCTTTACAGATCGACATTATACTCCTCTATCATTACCTCGGCTGATATGTTTCCGTACTGGCTTGGCTGTCTGCTGTATGTAGATGGGTGTCTTCTGGTAAGTATATATCATTTTTTAAAACACTCTCAGCTATGTTTGGCACTTTATATTATATAGTTTTTAATATACATTGTATATGTATTTCCCTTTGCAGTCCAACAGTTTCAGCATGGAAATTATGTTCATTGGAGAATTTAGGTATTTCTTACCTGGGGTTCCAGTTAGTTGTAACTTGGAGTCTGTTTTTTCAAATTTTCGTAGGCAAACTAGGCTTGCGATGACGCAAAATGCTACTTTTTATTGTGTCATTTTTGGCATGAAGTTGCACCTATCGTGACGTGAATCATGTAATTTCTTACTTCTTTGTTGAATCAAACTTTTGTTGGTGGAAAATCGCGCCTGTTATGATGCGAATTGCGGCACTTCATTGTGTTAGACTTTGTTATATTAAGTCTCTCCCTCTTTTGCTTGCTGCTCTAATTTGTTTATAGAGGGCTATGATGTTTGCTTTTGATTTTACTTTTGTATAAGCATTTTATCATAAGCATTTTTCTTCTTAAACGGGGAGAGTCCACAGCTGCATTCATTACTTTTGGGAAATACAGAACCTGGCCACCAAGAGGAGGCAAAGACACCCCAGCCAAAGGCTTAAATACCTCACCCACTTCCCTCATCCCCCCATTATTTGCCTTTTGTCACAGGAGGATACTAGCGATTTTATTGTTGTGATGGTTGTTGCTTCCGGCAGAAGTCAAAAAATAAAAAAAAATGTTAAGAAAATGTTTAAGCCTTAGAGCTTATTTGTCTGTTTGTTTAGTCTAGCCCTGCTAGGGGTTGGACCTTTCAGTTTGTTGTACCTTAGTCTGCAGACTGGTCCTGGTTGGGTACTAGTTCACTCTGTTCTTTTGAGGTTTATATCAGACATGTTGTATTCTTGTCAACAGGCTCGTCCTGTTTGGGTACCAAGTTTACTTACTTCTTGTTAAGAGGTTGTTTTCTTGTATTTACAAGTTATAGGAGGTCCTTCTTTCCTAGATGTCAGGCTGGTCCTAGTTTGTTTCATCTTGATGGGCCGTCTGGCATTGGTTCGTTCTCTATCCTAAGTGTTTTGCCCTTGCATGGCTTGCTGGGTTTACGAATCTTGCTGTGGCAGTGTATTTGTAGTTCCTGAGGTCCTTTGGACAGGAGCTGGAGTCCTCTCTTCAGAGGGGGATCAGATGACTGCTTGGAGATCTTCAGTACCTGGTGAGGGGGTGATTGTTCCCCTCTATTGGTACTCCTTTGTGGATCAAATTATCCTATTGTACGATCTCCTTCGCCAGTGCTTTTCTCCACTTTTTGAGGTTTGCTGCCCCTTTTCGCTTCCCCTTGTCTTTTGGGGTAGGACTTCTTCTGTACCGTTTTTTTAATTTCCTTGCAGTATCGTCCTTTTGATCCTTATTCTTGGGAATCTGGGGGATTGTTATGCAGTCTCTCTTGCCATCACCTACTAGGAGTTTCTTGGGAATGATTGTTCATTTGTTAATTCCTTGGGCTTTTGTTTTTTCCGGGGATGATCCAGTTTGGATCTTTGGAGACTGTCATATTTCTCAATCAGGGATTAATTACAGAGGTTGCAGTTCTGTTCTCTTTTGGCTCCTTTTGTCTTCGGACTTTGTAGGTATTATCCTAGAAGCCCTTTGGGGCTGAGTGACCAGTCACTGGGATACTTCTTGAGAGATCAGAGTTCAAGACCCCATGGGGGGTTTGGTAGTGATTGCATCGATTCTGGTGCAATTTTCATTCCAGAAGGAGTATCTTGTGGTTGTTCCGCAAGGTTTTGGCCTTTGATCCGGCTCCTGGTTTTGGGTCATCAGGATTTTTAACCTAGCCCTCATCTTTGACTTGGCATTTGTTCTGTTCCCAGATTTTAATAGTCTTGGATATGTCCGGTGTCCGGTTTGGTTTCCCAGGCCTGGGGAACTCTCCTTATCCTACTGGGGTGGCTCCTTTCTCTCTTCTGGAGAGATTGAAGTTTTTTCCTGGAAATTTCTTTACTAGAATATTCCTGGATTTCTTAGTTTTCCTTCTATTTTGAAGGATCCGGTCTACTGCGCCTACCCAGTTGACTCCTCCTGAGGTAGTTTTTCCTTCATCTGTCTCTAGGAGTTCTGTGGGTTGAGGTTTCTCTTGTTGCAGTGTTCCCTGCCTTCAGATTTACGAGGGGTAACGAGGATAGGTATCCTGGATCCTGAGTTGGTCTCTGGGTGTTGGTGCCTTCTTACAGTTTTTTTTCCCTTAAGCACTAGTGGTTGGAGATTCATTAGTGATCTCTGGGCTTTATAGATGCTGGGATTTTTTAATCTCTCTGGTCCTTAGGACATTGACAGTCACTTTGGTGTTAGGACTGTTAGATCGGAGTAGGGGTCAGGTATTCTGACTGCTCTGTTTGGGCATCAACCACGTATCTCTTCTCCCGCAGGACCCTTACTTAGGTTGGTAGGCCTTGTAGTTTGGTTCTTCCGTATTTCTCAGGTTTTTTTTCTTCCTTGCCCTGTCTTCTAGTCGGGGAGGAGGTGGTCCGCCCTGCTTTCTGAGTTTATTCTCTTGTCCTTTCCAGGGCTGTCCTGGTGCACGTTTGCTAGCTATTTAGTTGGCTAATTAGGACTGTACATACCTGTTGGAACACTAGCGTGTCCAACTCTAGGGGGCGCTTAAGGAGTTGAAAAATATATATATATTGTGAATGTATATACACAAATGTGGTAACTACTGTGATCACTAAATCTGCACAGTTACAAAAGAACACTCAAAAAGTGTAATACTGCGAGTGTAACCAACAATAGCAGGTCTTGAGAGAGAAAATATACTCACAAAATGAGCAGCACCAATGTTCTAAGTGACGCAGGCTGCGATATCACAGTTTCCCAGCAAACTGAACTTCTGGAGGATGTAGGAGCTCAGGGGTGCCCAAATCCAGGTACAGGTAAGACTCAAGCTTCCAAAAAGTTCAGCAAACTTTTTATTAAAACCAAAAATATAAAACCAATGGGTGTGTACAATACCCAAAGTGTATAAAAACAAAGTTTCAGACAGATTTCAACACGTTTCTCAGCTGTGCTAGCTGTTTTATCAGGCATCAGCCTGCCTTTCCGATGGAAGTCTGCGGCTTTTGTTTGTAGCATAAACGGATGTTTCTCTGGGTTTCTCTGTGCTATTTAGCTGTCTTTGGTAAGGTAGTCTTGTTCTACCCTTTGTCCTTTTGTGCCTTCTGGGACTTTAGTTCAGGTTAAGGCTTTTCTTTGGTTCCTTTTGGATCCATGTAGGAGGTGATCTGGGAATTTTTCCTTTCTTTCGCTCTCGTCCGTCTGTAGAGTATTTTATATGGGACCTTGTCCTCTTGCAGCCTGGTAGCTGCTTTTTTTCGAGTTATGTTAGGGGCTTCTCTCTTTTTCAGTTAGGGAGTAGGTGGTGTGGGAGTCTGTTTGTTGTTTCTCTTACCATTGTTCATGGAGAGGTTTTTTTTGTTTGTGTGCTTCTAGTGAGCGGGATTTTTGTCTCCTCAGAGGCGTTTGTGCTCATTGGAGTCCTGCATTTCGAGTTATCTCTAACTGGGATTGTTATGGTTCTAATTGATGGACAGTTACCTTGTCCTCTTTCCATATTTTTGTTCTCCTGCTTCTGTTGAAGTAGTTTTTTATCGGAAGTCCGGGTTGTGTCAGGCTGTGGTGCCATCAGAATGGGCAACCTTTCTGTTCCCGCCTTTAGCATTCAGTGTTGTCTATAAGCTTGGGTATTGATTTCCCAAAAGTAATGAATGCAGCTGTGGACTTTCCCCGTTTAAGAAGAAAAACTTTTCTTTTCTTCTGACGGGGAGAGTGCACAGCTCCCCCCCCGCCTGTGTTTTTTTCATGGTGCGGCCTTAATTTTTTGTTCTTCTGGCACATTTTGTCACCCTGCTATTTCTCATACTGTTCCTTGTTCCCTTGGCAGAATGACTGGGGGATGAGGAAAGTGTGTGTGTGTGTGGGGGGGGTATTTAAGCCTTTTGCTGGGGTGTATTTGCAGCTTCTGGTGGCTAGGTTCTGTATTTCCCAAAAGTAATGAATGCAGCTGTGGACTATCCCGTCAGAAGAAAATAAAATTTTTCTGGTAAGCATAATTAACGTTTTTTTCCCCATTCCTGAAACTGCTATTTTGAGGAAATTGGATATTTTGTTTAAATGTTATTTTTTTCTTTTTTGTTACAATTTGCAAATTGTCTCAAGCTGATCCTGCCTCTGATGTTACTGTAGGAACTAAGCTGCCTGAACACACTTGTTGCTGTAAATTAGCTTATCTTACTTCTTCAGCTCAAATATGTGGCACCTGTTATGACAAATATTTACATGCTGATAATCAATTGGATTCTATTATCTCCACTATCACAAGGGGAAAGGGAGTTTTTCTGCCCCAAGATAAGAAATCTAAGGGTAAGTTTAAAGCTCCCAATCGTTTCCGTTCCTTTCGTCAGAATAGAGAACAAAAAACCTCTCCTTCCCCTAAGGCCTCTGGTTTTAATTGGAGACCATCTCCGAATTGGAATAAATCCCAAGCCTGATAAGAAACCAAATCCAGCCTCTAAGACTGCATGAAGGTGCGTCCCTCAAACCAGTTCAACTGGTGGGGGGCAGCTTGAAATTATTTCAAGACATTCTGTTTAAAATCAGTGGATACAGGATATTGTTTCTCAAGAGTATCGAATAGGTTTCAGAATAAGACCTCCCATGGGAAGATTCTTTCTTTCTCATGTTCCAACATACCCTGTGAAGGCTCAGGCTTTTCAGAAGTGTGTTTCAGACCTAGAGCTTTCAGGGGTGATTGTCCCAGTTCCTAAGCAGGATCAGGGTTTGGGTTTTTATTTAAATCTGTTCATTGTCCCAAAGAAAGAAGATTCGTTCAGACCAATCCTGGATCTGAAAATTTTAAATCCTTTTGTAAGTTGAGTCCCAACTTTCAAGCTGGTGACTATAAGGACTATATTCTGCCTTTTTGTTCAGCAAGGTAATTTTGTGTCCACAATAGACTTACAGGACGCTTATCTTCACATTCCAATTCATCCAGACCACTATTGTAACAATTTGAGTCAGGGGTTGTGGAACAGAACTGCAGAAAGTACTATGTGTTACTTCCTGTCTAGATATACACTACCAGTTTATGAGTGTAATCGAATAACGGACAGGAGAATGAGTTTGCTTAATACGATGATAATGTCAGATTAGAGACACTGAATATTAAATAAGCTGACTTGGCAGATATGGTGAAATCAATATAGAGGAGTAAGTATTAGGAACGTAAACATTCAGAGTTCAACAGTATACTGGAGCTGCAGGTTATATATAATACCCAGTACAACAGGTTGCTATGAGACTCAATATTAGTACTCACTCACAGTTCAGGGAGTCGATGATCGCAGCTGCAGATAAGGATGGTTAAAACAGCTCTGTTTACAAGAGTCGGAAGGTATGAAGTGCTGAGTAGGAGGAGTTTTACTTTGCGTGAGGATTCCCTTTGATCCGCGATGGGGATGACGTCACAGGTAAGTTTAGAATGATACCTTTTTGAGAGTAGGGTTTTTTGTGGCAGCAGTCCTGTGTGAGTGATCCGGAGCTGAGATCTCCTCGGTGCTGGTTTGACCAGATGCACTGCTAGTGTTACTTGAGAGAAAAATCCCTAACTGACAAAGGTGATATTATGTTGCCAATCCTTAGTATAGTTGCGGAATGAAGGCTGAGATGAGGAGGAAACAAATGGCAATATAACCTATATTCCACAGGATAGCTCAGGAGGTAGCAACTGTTAGTAGTAACGGCAACAAAACACTAAGCACAAACTATTGCGCGCGAGGGAGTTTTAAAGGAGTTGTGGGCAGGACAAATTGATTCACACTGAAACAATTAAAGGTACAGAGTTCAGATAAGCAATAGTCCTGACAATTGTTTTATGAGATTCTCTTTTCTAGACAAGCATTACCAATTTGTCGCTCTTCCGTTTGGCCTAGTGACGGCTCCAAGAATCTTCTCGAAGGTTCTCGGTGCCCTTCTATCTGTAATTAGAGAGCACGGTATTGTGGTGTTTCCTTATTTGGACGATATCTTGGTATTAGCTCAATCTTTTAATTTAGCAGAATCTCGCACAAAACCACTAGTGTGGTTTCTTCAGACATGGTTGGAGGATCAATTTACAAAAAAATTCTTGATTCCTCAGACAAGGGTCACCTTTTTAGGTTTGCAGATAGATTCAGTGTCCATGACTCTGTATTTAACAGACAAGAGACGAATGAAGTTGGTTTTAGCTTGTCTAAACCTTCAATCTCTATCATTCCCTTCAGTGGCTATGTGCATGGAAGTTTTAGATCTCATGACTGCAGCATTGGTCACAATCCCCTTTGCTCGTTTTCATTTGAGGCCTCTACAGCTTTGAATGTTGCACCAATGGTGCAGGGATTACACTGAGATATCACAGTTAATATACTTAAATCCCAACACTCTACTCTCTCTGACTTGGTGGTTAAACCATCACCTTATTGTTCAAGGGGCCTCCTTTGTTCATCCTTCCTAGACTGTGTCCCATAAGATGCAAGTCTTACGGGTTGGGGAGCTGTCTGGGGGTCTCTGACAGCACAAGGGGTTTGGATTTCTCGAGGCAAGGTTACCAATCAATATTTTAGAACTCTGTGCTATTTTCAGAGCTCTTCAGGTTTAGCCTCCATTGAAGAGAGAACTTTACATTCATTTTCAGACAGACAATATCACAACAGTGGCATATGTCAATCATCAAATAGGGACTCGCAGTCCTTCAGCAATGAAAGAAATATCTCGGATACTTTCTTGGGCGGAATCTAACTCTTGTCAAATTTCTGCGATTCCTATCCCAGGTGTAGACAATTGGGAAGTGGATTATCTTAGCCGTCAGACTTTACATCCGGGGGAGTGGTTTCTCCATCCAGATGTGTTTTTTCATCTTGTACAGATGTGGGGTCTTCCAGAAAAAGATCTGATGACCTCTCGTCTAAGCAAAATGCTTCCCAGATACCTTTCAAGGTCCAAGGGTCCTCAGGCAGAGATGATGGATGCTTAAGCAGTTCTTTGGTTTTACCAATCTGCTTACATTTTTCCACCTCCGGTTCTTCTTCCAAGGGTGATCTCCAAGATTATAATCGAACAATCTTATGTGTTTCTGATAGCACCAGCATGGCCTCACAGGTTTTGGTATGCAGATCTTGTCTGGATGTCCAGTTGCCAGCCTTGGCCACTTCCTTTAAGACCAGACCTTCTGTCTCAATGGCCGTTTTTCCATCAGGATCTCTAAATTTGAAGGCATCGGAAGTGAACGCTTAGTCATAGAGGTTTCTCTGACTCAGTGATTAGCACTATGATACAGGCTCGTAAGTCTGTTTCAAGGAAGATTTATCATTGGGTCATGGTGATTATTCTTGGCATTCTTTCAAAATTCCTAGGATTTTACAGTTTCTTCAGGATGGTTTGGATAAAGGGTTGTCTGCAAATACTTTGAAAGGACAAATCTCTGCTCTTTCTGTCTTATTTTATAGAAAGATTGCTAAGATTTCTGATATTCACTGTTCGTATCAAACCTTTTTATTATATCTATTTCTCCTCCTGGGAATCTCAATTTGGTATTCAAGATTTTACAGGCTTCTCCTTTTGAGTCTATGCATTCTCTGGATATTAAATTATTTTCTTGCAAAGTGTTATTTCTTTTGGCTATCTCTTCTGCTAGAAGAGTTTCTGAATTGTCTGCTCTCTCTTGTGAGTCTCCTCCTTATCTGATTTTCCATCAAGATAAAGCTGTTTTGCAGACTTTGTTTACATTTTTGCCTAAAGATGTGAATTCTAACATTAATAGGGAAATTATTGTTCCTTCCTTGTGTCCTAATCCTAAGAATACTCTTGAAAGATCTTTACATTCTTTGGATGTGGTAAGAGCTTTGAAATATTATGTTGAGGCTACTAAAGATTTCAGAAAGACTTCTAGTCTATTTTTTTTTTCTGGTTCCAGGAAAGGTCAGAAAGCCTTTGCCATTTCTCTGGCATCTTGGGTGAAACTTTTGATTCACAAAGCTTATTTGGAGGCGGGGCAGTCTCCGGCTCAGCAAATTACAGCTTATTCTACTAGATCAGTTACCACTTCTTGGGCTTTCAAGAATGAAGCTTCAGTTGATCAAATTTGCAAAGCAGCAACTTGGTCTTCTTTGCATACATTTACTAAATGTTACCATTTTGAGGTGTTTGCTTCTTCGGAAGCAGCCTTTGGTATTATGGTTCTTCAGGCATCTGTCTCGGTTTGATTCTATCTAGTGCCTTTGATTTGAGTTTTTTTGAATTTTTTTAAAAAAAAACATTATTTTTTTGGATTTAATTTCGCAGCGGATTTAGCGGTTTTTATTTTATCCCCCCCCCCTCTAGTGACTTGTGGACTTCCACATCTTGGGTATTCTATCCCATACGTCACTAGCTCATGGACTCTTGCCACTTACATGAAAGAAAACATAATTTATGTAAGAACTTACCTGATACATTTTTTTGCCAGTTTCTTTATCAAATTTACTTTCTTGTTGTGGTATTTTAGGTAGGTAGCATGCATGTCTGGACCACTATATGGCATCATCATTAATTATTTTATTAATGTCATACAATTTCGAGCACTAGTGGTAGCGGAAACCCCAAAAATGTCTCTCATGATACAGAGGAACCAATTTTAAACAACTTTCTCATTTACTTTTATCAAATTTTCTTTGTACTCTTGGTGTCTTCTTTTGAAAAGCTGGAATGTAAGCTAAGGAGCGCGCACGTGTCTGCAGCGCTACATGGCAGCTGCTTTGCAATAATTTTATCCATTTGCAAGAGCACTAGATGGCAGCACTATTTCCTGCCATGTAGTGATCCAAATGCCTATCTAGGTATCTCTTCAACAGAATAAAATGGGCGCAAGGAAAATTTCATAATAGAAGTAAACTGGAAACTTTTTTTGAATTGTATGCTCTGTCTGAATCACAAAATAAAATGTTTATATTATATTTAATATAATATAAACTTTTTCCCATGTAGTGCCCCAAAAATGTGCACCCTACATGCTATGGTTGGTATGCTATTTTTTAACAAATAAGAGAACAATGTACTTGTTATATATATAAACTTCCACAAAAACTTGCGCTCAGTGGACTTAAAGGGACAGTCAAGTCCAAAAAAATCTTTCATGATTTATATAGGAAATGTAATTTTAAACAACTTTCCAATTTATTTTTATCACCAATTTTGCTTTGTTCTCTTGGTATTCTTAGTTGAAAGCTAATTTTTTAGACCTTGAAGACTGCCTCTAATCTGAATGCATTTTTACCCCTAGAGGGCATTAGTTCACGTGTTTCCTATAGATAACATTGAGCTCATGCATGTGAAGTTACCCTGGAGTGAGCACTGATTGGCTAAAATGCAAGTCTGTCAAAAGAACTGAAATAAGGGGGCAGTTTGCAGAGGCTTGGATACAAGGTAAACACAGAGGTAAAAAGTGTATTATAACTGTGTTGGCTATGCAAAACTCGGGAATGGGTAATAAAAGGGTTATCTATCTTTTAAAACAACAAAAATTCTGGTGTTGACTGTCTCTTTAAACAAGCTGTCATTTATTAGTGCTTAGAAACATTTCAGGAATGGCTCCTCTTCCTTAAGTTACATAACACTAATAAACGGTAGTTTACAGTGATGGTAAATCCTAGCGTTTGTGAAAAGCTAGGATTTACCATTGGAACAAATAAAGGGGACTTTTAGTCATGAAGTATAACATGTGTTGATGTTGGTATTTAAAAAATAAATAAAAATAAAATATGTACAAGGTCTTGCTTGTGCATGCACAAATGCCACAAACCTAGCGATGTGCACAGACTTGCATTAGTGCTCAGGAATGAGCCAGCTGCAGAAAAGAGGAACCTGCATTTCCCCTGTTTCAGCTGTCTGCTGCATCAATAGGTTTATGGAGGGCTTGATAAACTCCGTTAGTTAGAGATGCTATGCTTATATTTTACTTCTGACTTGTAGCTTTTTTTTTTATTGTTCTGCATTTATCTGGATCCCAGCAATTGTCTAAAGTGTGACAGGTCACTCAATATTCCTGCTGATTGCTACATTTAAAATAAATGTGTTGGTTTAGTGAATGCAGCCAGTGTGTCAAAAATGGAGAACTGTAGATGAGTAGAGTTGAAATAAGTCAAATGCTTCACCATAACCTCACACAACCATGTACTGTGTATGCACAGTGAGGTGTCATGCGGTCATAGTGAAAGTGTTTAAAAATAGCTTTCTAGACATTTTATAAACTAGTGAAAAGACTGCCAAGTAAATTCAATAAGGGATGTATCATGCTCATATGATTAAAGGACCAGGCAACACATTAGATTTGCATAATCAACAAATGCAAGGTAACAAGACAATGCAATAGGACTTAGTCTGAACTTCAAATGAGTAGTAGATTTTTTTTTAGAACAAATTTCAAAGTTATGTATATTTCCACTCCCCTTGTACCATGTGATAGCAATCAGCCAATCACAAATGCATATACGTATAGACTCTGAATTCTTGCACATGCTCAGTAGGATCTGGTGACTCAAAAATTGTAAATATAAAAGACTGTGCACATTTTTTTTAATGGAAGTAAATAGTAAAGTTGTTTAAAATTACATGCTGTATCTGAATCATGAAAAATTAATTTAACCTGAGTGTCTAAAATGCAAAGGCTTCATATAGTGTTTTTACTTATATGAACATGTTATTTGAATGCTAAATCACAGTTCTATGTACAAAAGGGACATATGTATTCAGCTCACTGTATGAAGTGCTCTGTTAGCAGTGATCTTTCTGCTACTTTAAAGGGACACTGAACCCAATTTTTTTCTTTTGTAATTCAGAAAGAGCATGCAATTTTAAGCAACTTTCTAATTTACTCCGATTATCAATTTTTCTTCGTTCTCTTGCTATCATTATTTGAAAAAGAAGGCATCTAAGCTTTTTTTGGGGTTTCAGTACTCTGGACAGCACTTTTTTATTGGTGGATGAATTTATCCACCAATCAGCAAGGACAACCCAGGTTGTTCACCAAAAATGGGCCGGCATCTAAACTTACATTCTTGCATTTCAAATAAAGATACCAAGAGAATGAAGAAAATTTGATAATAGGAGTAAATTAGAAAGTTGCTTAAAATTTTATGCTCAATCTGAATCACAAAATAAATTTTTTGGGTACAGTGTCCCTTTAACTGTCATCCTCATGGTGAAAAAAAAATAATCAAGCAACCCATCAGAATCATCAATGCTGAGTTCACCCTTTGCTTTACTGAGTGAGATCTTGTGGCATTTTACCATAATCTATGCAGAGCTTCACTAACCAGCACTTTTGAAGGGCGAAAATAAGAGAAGAAATAAATAGCTTTAAAGAGAGCTGCAGGCCACCATGCTACTGTAGATGTACCCAGCAGCTTAATATTCCTGTGTCTAATAGACACTTGCTGTAACCCCTCCAATGCTGTGTTACATGCACCACCAAACCACTAGTAGCATCACCTCAGTAAGCACCCTATAGTATACTGACTTCTCTCTTGAAACGCCTACTGAATGGTACTACACCATCCATATGTCACACCTTGGGTTTCCTTGGTTCAGATGAAAGCCCACACTACCGACATTCACTTGAGATGAAATATATTTGTTAGACACGGTTATACGAGTAAGACTCGGTGTCAGGATACGCAAGCATCGTGCTTTTTTTTGCCATCACTAAATAATCTCCTGCACTTTCTTTGCTCTGTAGATGTTCATTAGCTGTATATGTCGTTGCTGCGGTAAAGAAGTGAGTTCTAGACTTTTCAGATGTTTAAAACATAGGGATTTATATAAAAAGACACACTAAGGAATTTATTTTGCCAAATGTAATTCTTGCCGTTTTTCACACATACATGTCCCAAAACTTTTTGTGAATGGGGCGGGGGGGGGGGGGGGGCATGTATTTTTGTGGAAATTGTTCACTAGATTTTTCTTTTGCATAAATGTTTTGTAGATGATCCCTTTATATAGCCCATCTGGGAGTGTTTTTGTAAAAATGTATAGTTTTGCTTATTTTTTATTTTTTTATTTTAAATTTGTATTGAGGATTAAAGGCAAACTACAAGACAAAGTGAAAACAAATTGTGCATACATTTACATCATGTCTGGTTTATACAATAGTAATTATTCCTCATTTTTCGTTTTCTTTCCCCTGATTTTATGATATAGGCCTCTCTTGGACCATATAAGTTTTAATTTGGTTCCAGGGGATGATATTTAAAGTTAGAGTAAATTTTGCAATACTCTAACAACGTTATGGATTCTACTACTTGCCTAGAGTCTAGTCGCTAACTTTATATTTTCTAAACATGTTCCTAAATAGATAAATTTTAGATTTAATCATTATTACCTTTTCATTGCTTCCTCCGCCCCCTGCTCGCTTCCGGATATATTAATCTTACGCGTAAGAGCGGTCCCACCCGCTCTATACGTATTTATTCATGTTCGCTCTCGTGAGCTCCATTTTTTGCATATGCGCAGTAATACGAACTCCGCTCCGATACTAAACATTGAATCACTGTATTAATTGTTTAGTATCATAGCGGATATAGTATCAGCTGTTCACACGCATTGTTACTTTGCCCAATCCATCTTGCAATGCATTGACATCACAATGAGGATTTCCTTTAGTTGAAATGCGCATGCGGCTATTGTGAACGCGCATGGGATCATATATGAAATTCTAGGATAGCCGCATGCGCATAGCAAAAGGTGGGCGTAAAAATGACAGTATAAGATGCCTATGGGGGACCAATGAGAGCAATACATAGCGTATTCGTCATGACGAGAAGAAAAAAAATTATAATGCGGGCGGAGGTTCAGAGAAAGTCGGGCTGCTTTCAGGTTACTAAACAGGTCTATTTAGTTTTCAAAAAAATGATGAATGAAAGTGATATTAGTTATAAAAGATTTATTGAAATATATATATATATATATATATATATATATATATATATATATATATATATATATATTTATAGTGGTCTAGGCAAGTTTACATTCACTTTAACACAAAAAAGGAAATCAATATAAATAGAAAAGATGCATCTCTAAAAGGATAACATTGGAGTAACAATCAACGTAATTATGATGTATGCGCCTAAACTTGTCACACTTATGATGCTTAAAGGGACACTATACCCAAACATTTTCTTTTATGATTAACGTAGAGAATACAATTTTAAACAACATTCCAATTTACTTCTATTACCTAATTTGCTTCATTCTTTAGATATACTGTAATGAAGAAATAGCAATGCACACAGTGAACCAATCACAGGAGGCATCTATGTGCAGCTACCAATCAGCAGCTACTAAGCATATCTAGATATGCTTTTCAGCAAAGAATATCAAGAGAATACAGCAAATTAGATCATAGAAGTAAATTAGACAGTTGTTTATAATTGTATGCTCTTTCTAAATCATGAAAGAAAAAATTTGGGTTTCATGTCCCTTTAAAGGGACAGTCAACAAAAATTGTTATTGTTTAAAAAGATAGATAATACCTTTACTACCCATTCCCCAGCTGTGCACAACCAACATTGTTATATTAACATACTTTATAACCTTTAAACCTCTAAATTTCTGTCTGCTTCTGAGTCCCTAAAGACAGCCCCATGATCACATGCTTTTGTATTTGCTTTTCACAACAGGGAAAGCTAGTTCATGTGAGCCATATAGATAACATTGTTCTGATGCCCGTGGATTCTAACACAGCACTAATTGGCTTAAATGCAAGTCAATAGATAATAAATTTAAAGTCATGTGATCGGGGGCTGTCAGAAGATGTTTAGAAACAAGGTAATCACAGAGGTAAAAAGTGTATTAATATAACCATGTTTTCTCTTGTTAAGTGTATCCAGTCCACGGATCATCCATTACTTATGGAATATATTCTCCTTCCCAACAGGAAGTTGCAAGAGTCCACCCACAGCAAAGCTGCTATATAGCTCCTCCCCTAACTGCCATATTCAGTCATTCTCTTGCAAGCCTCAACATAGATAGGAGGTCGTGAGAGTCTGTGGTGCTTTCTACTTAGTTTATTCTTCAATCAAAAGTTTATTTTTAAATGGCACCGGAGTGTGCTATTTATCTCAGGCAGTATTTGGAAGAAGAATCTGCCTGCGTTTTTCTATGATCTTAGCAGACGTAACTAAGATCCATTTGCTGTTCTCACACATTCTGAGGAGTGAGGTACTTCAGAGGGGGAATGGCGTGCAGGTTTTCCTGCAGATAAGGTATGTGCAGTAAAATATTTTTCTAGGAATGGAATTGACTAAGAAAATACTGCTGATACCGAAGTAATGTAAGTAAAGCCTTAAATGCAGCGATAGCGACTGGTATCAGGCTTATTAATAGAGATACATACTCTTATAAAAATGTTTTAACATATGTTTGGTGATAAAACTTATTGGGGCCTAAGTTTTTTCCACATGGCTGGCTTAAATTTTGCATAGAAACAGTTAACTGAAGCTTCCCACTGTTGGCTGTGGCAGTTTGTTGTGTCTGTTTTTAAAAACGTCTGTCGTTTTTTTTATCTGTTTTTTGCATTAAGGGGTTAATCATCCATTTGCAAGTGGGTGCAATGCTCTGTTACCTTATTACATGTACTGTAAAAATTTCGTTTGTTTTACTGCCTTTTTTTTTCACTGTTTTTCAAATTTTGACAAAATTTGTTTCTCTTAAAGGCACAGTAACGTTTTATATATTTGCTTGTTAACTTGATTTAAAGTGTTTTCCAAGCTTACTAGTCTCATTATTAGTCTGTTCTAACATGTCTGACATAGAGGAAGCTCTGTGTTCATTATGTTTTAAAGCCATGGTGGAACCCCATCTTAGAATGTGTACCAGATGTACTGATTTCATGTTAAACAATAAAGATCATTTTTTGTCTTTAAAAACATTATCACCAGAGGATTCTGTCGTGGTTATGCCGACTAACTCTCCCCACGTGTCAGACCTTTTGACTCCCGCTTTAGGGACTCACGCTCAAATGGCGCCAAGTACATCATGGGCACCCATAGCGTTTCTTTTACCAGGGGATTCTGTCGAGGGGAAAGTTATGCCGACTAACTCTCCCCACGTGTGAGACCCTTCGACTCCCGCTTCAGGGACTCACGCTCAAATGGCGCCAAGTACATCAAGGGCGCCCATAGCGTTTATTTTACAAGACATGGCAAAGGTGGTGAATAATATTCTGGCAGCAGTATTAGTCAGACTACCTGAAATTAAAGGAAAGCAGTTAGCTCTGGGGGTAGATACAGAGCATACAGACGCTTTAAGAACCATGTATGATACTACCTCACAATATGCTTATTCTTTGGGTGATTTTTTTTGACTCAGGGAAGATGATTTAACCTGATTCTGATATTTCTACATTTAAAATTTATGCTTGAGAACCTCCACTTGTTGCTCAGGGAGGCTTTGGCTGCTCTGAATGAATGTGTACAATCGCAGGGCCAGAGAAATTGTGTAGACTGGATAAATAATATGCAGTGCCGGTGTGTACTGATGTTTTTCCAATACCTAAAGAGGTTTACTAAAATTTTTTTAATAAGGAATGGGATAGACCAGGTGTGCCGTTCTCTTCCCCTCCTATTTTTTAGAAGAATGTTTTCTAATAGTTACCACTACACTGGACACTGGCAGACAGTTCCTAAGGTGGAGAGAAGAGTTTCTACTCTAGCTAAGCGTACCAATACCTCTGACGAGGACAGTTGTGCTTTTTAGATCCAATGGATAAAAAATGTTTATTCAACAGGGTTTTATCCTGCAGCCCCTTGCATACATTGCTTCTGTCACTGCTGCTGCGGCGTTCTGGGTTGAGTCTCTTGATGAGGCTTTACAGTTAAGCGACTCCATTGGATGAATATATTTGACAAGCTTATGCTAGCCAATTCCTTTGTTTTCTGATGCCTTGTTCATTTGACTAGACTAACGGCTAAGAATTCTGTTTTTTACTATACTGGCGCGCAGAGCGCTATGGCTTATATCATGGTCAGCTGTCGTGACTTTAATAAATAAGCTACTTAACTTCCCTTCAAGGGGCAGACCCTATTCGGGCCTGGTTTGAAGGAGATTATTGCTTATATCACTGGAGGAAAAGGTCATGCCCTTCCTCAGGATAGGTCCAAATCAAGGGCCAAAAAAAAAGGTCTAATTTTCGTGCCTTTTAAAAACTTCAGGGCAAGTGTGGCATCCTCTTCCTCTAAGGCAAAACAAGAGGGAATTTTTGCTCAGTCCAAGGCGGTCTGGAGACAATCGGACCTGGAACAAAGATAAGCAGGCCAAGGAGCCTGCTGCTGCCTCTAAGGCAGCATGAAGGAACGTACCCCTATCCGGTAACGGATCCTATAGGGGGGCAGACTTTCATTCTTCGCCCAGGCGTGGGCAAGAGATGCCCAGGATCCCTAGGCATTGGAATTTATATCCCAGAGATATCTTCTGGATTTCAAAGATTCCCCCCCAAAAAAAGGGGAGATTTCGCCTTTCACAATTATCTGCAAACCAGATAAAGAAGGAGGCATTCTTACATTGTGTACAAGATCCATCCAGTTCCAAGAGAGGAACAGGGACAGAGTTTTTACTCAAATCTGTTTGTGGTTCCCAAGGAGAGGGAACCTTGAGACCTATTTTGGATCTAAAGATCTTAAACAAATTCCTCAGAATTCCGTCATTTAAGATGGAAACTATTCGTACCATCTTAACTATGATCCAGGAGAGTCAATAGAGGACTACAATGGATTTGAAGGATGCTTATCCTCACATTGTGATGCATAAAGATCACCATCGTTTTTCAGGTTTGCCTTTCTAGACAGGCATTACCAGTTTGTAGCTCTTTCCTTTTGGATATCTACAGCCCCAAGAATCTTTATGGAGGTTCTGGGGTCGCTTTGGCGGTCGGGGCATAGAAGTGGCCCCTTATTTAGACGACATCCTGATACAGGCGTCAAACATCCAAATTGCCCAGTCTCATACGGACGTAGTACTGGCATTTCTGAGATCACATGGGTGGAAAGTGAACAAGGAAAGAGTTCTCTATCCCCAATCTCAAGGGTTTCAAAACTGGGGAATGGGTAATAAAGGGATTATTTATCTTTTTAAACAATAAAACATTTTTAGTTGACTGTCCCTTTTAATTTACAAGAATATATAAATTAAAGATGTATTACTATGTAGAGGAGTTATATACCTAATTATAGGCTTGAGAGGGTATCTCATTATATATACATACATCCAGGCTTTATTGGCATACGCATCTATACTTCTATCTAAATTAAGCTTTGTCTGCTACTTTAAGGTTATGCATAAATGGGTGGTTTCCCTCATTGTAGAGCTTGTGTGTTAGTAGCACGTCTAATCTCCGATAATACATATTATACACTTTATTGCCCCAGCAAGACCTTTACTTTTGTCCCGCCCATGGTCTCGTCTGCTGGCCACAAGAAGGAATAGAGCTACAGCTCCATAGTTTGAGTAACCGACATTTTATTTTTATAATGAGAAAGTAACTCCCTAGAGGGCCCCTACTAACCCCGTCGGGAAACTCTCAGGAATATTGAAATTCAGTATAGAGATAGCGGTACCTGTTTTAAACAAGCGTGGAATCAAATCCTGCAATGCACAGATTAAGATTGTGTTACAATGTCGGGCAAATCAAACCTCAATTCAGCAGTCTTGTATAGGTAAATAACTGGGATATATAGTATGCATAGCAAACTTAGCTAGGTAGAGCCTAGTGTGTTTGTGTCATTGCTAAGCTTTTTTCCGGAATTTCGAATGGAATGCCTTCTGTCCATTGAAGGCCCACCTATTCGGGTAGAGAGATGGGTTCAGTTGTGAAGGAAGGATCAGACATCCGGTTGATAGGGTACTAGCAGGTACTTTGCGAGTTATGATAGTGTTTGGGGCAGTCCGGGAGTCCTGCAAGGAATCCCATGGAGCTCTTTCCAGCATATTCATTAAGCGGTTTTCTAGCCTTTCTATGATGTGATCTATGCGAGCTAAAAAGCCGTTTTCTCTCTCAGCAGCCATGTTGGCTATGTAGTAGCGAGATACTTGTAAGTTATATTCAACCCCCTTCTTCTCTTAGGGCCTGTTTTTGCTTATTTTTTAATAACATTGTGCTGATTTTCAGACTCCTAACCAAGCCCCAACCTTTTAGATGTATACTGATTTTTACAGATTCCTGCAGCTTCTGTTTATATAATCTGTTTTGCAGGCTACATTTCGCCACCAATTGGCAAGCGCTACCCAGTGATCTGAACCAAAAATGGGCTGGCTCCTAAGCTTACATTCCTGCTTTTTCAAATGATACCAAGAGAGTGAAATTTTGAAAATAGGAGTAAATTAGACAGTTGTTTAAAACTGCATGCTTTACCTGAATCATGAAAGAATAAAAAATTGGGTTTCATATCCCTTTAACCCCGTTAAGACGGCATGGAACATCCTAACTTTTTTGGCATCCTGCTCCCTTCTGCTTCTAGGAAATGAATAATCGGACATGGGTAAGTGCCTAGCATAGTAGGCAGTCCCCCATGATCCAATCCTGACCCTGAAGTCACGTGATCACATTGACAATCACATGACTTCTGTTTACAAGTCACGTGATCACATTGACAATCACATGACTTCTGTTTCCTGCAAATGTTTACTTTGTTATTTTGTTAAGAACATGGATATTTGCCCCTGTCACAAAGGGGTTACAAAAGAGAGTGAGGTAAAAAAATATTTGATGAGCGCCAGGGATTGGCCTAGAGTGATCACAACTCTGATCTTTTGGTTTTAGAAGGTATTAAAGGGACAGTCTGTTTTTATTTTTTAAAAAGATAGATAATCCTTTTATAACCCATTACTCAGTTTTGCATAACTAACAGTTATATTTTACCTCTGTGATTACCTTGTATCTAAGCCTCTGCTGACTGCCCGTTATTTCAGTTCTTTTGACAGATTAGCATTTTAGCCTCAGTGCCCTCTCATAAGTAACTCCACAGGCATGAGCACAATGTTATATATATATATATATATATATATATATATATGGCACACATGAACCAACTCCCTCTAGCTGTGAAAATCTATAAATTTGTATTTAGACTAGAGGCGGCTTTTAAGGACTTAGTGATTAAAGGGACAGTCAACACCAACATTTGTATTGTTTAAAAAGATAGATAATGCCTTTTACTACCCATTCCCCAGCTTTGCACAACCAACATTGTTATATTAATATACTTTATAACCTTTAAACCTCTAAATTTCTGCCTTTTTAAGTTACTACAGGCAGCCTCTTATTGCATGTTTCTAAATTAGCTTTTCACAGCAAGAGACTGCTTACCCATGTGTGCCATATAGATATTGTGCTCTCTCCCGTGGAGTTGTGCATGACACTGCACTTATTGGCTAAAGTGCAAGTCAATAGATAATAAATAAATATCCCTGTGATCAGGGGGCTGTCAAAAGTCTTTATATACAAGGTAATCACAATAGTTAAAAGTATATTAATATAACCATGTTGGCTGTGCGGAACTGGGGAATGGGTAGTAAAGGGATTATCTATCTTTTTATTATTATATTTCATTATTCAGATAGAGCATGCAATTTCTTTCATGTAATTAGCAAGAGTCCATGAGCTAGTGACGTATGGGATATACATTCCTACCAGGAGGGGCAAAGTTTCCCAAACCTTAAAATGCCTATAAATACACCCCTCACCACACCCACAATTCAGTTTTACAAACTTTGCCTCCGATGGAGGTGGTGAAGTAAGTTTGTGCTAGATTCTACGTTGATATGCGCTCCGCAGCAAGTTGGAGCCCGGTTTTCCTCTCAGCGTGCAGTGAATGTCAGAGGGATGTGAGGAGAGTATTGCCTATTTGAATGCAGTGATCTCCTTCTAAGGGGTCTATTTCATAGGTTCTCTGTTATCGGTCGTAGAGATTCATCTCTTACCTCCCTTTTCAGATCGACGATATACTCTTATATATACCATTACCTCTACTGATTCTCGTTTCAGTACTGGTTTGGCTATCTGCTATATGTAGATGAGTGTCCTGGGGTAAGTAAGTCTTATTTTCTGTGACACTCCTAGCTATGGTTGGGCACTTTGTTTATAAAGTTCTAAATATATGTATTCAAACATTTATTTGCCTTGACTCAGAATGTTCAACTTTCCTTATTTTTCAGACAGTCAGTTTCATATTTGGGATAATGCATTTTAATTTAACATTTTTTACCTTAAAATTTGACTTTTTCCCTGTGGGCTGTTAGGCTCGCGGGGGCTGAAAATGCTTCATTTTATTGCGTCATTCTTGGCGCGGACTTTTTTGGCGCAAAAATTCTATTTCCGTTTCCGGCGTCATACGTGTCGCCGGAAGTTGCGTCATTCTTTGACGTTATTTTGCGCCAAAAATGTCGGCGTTCCGGATGTGGCGTCATTTTTGGCGCCAAAAAGCATTTAGGCGCCAAATAATGTGGGCGTCTTATTTGGCGCGAAAAAATATGGGCGTCACTTTTGTCTCCACATTATTTAAGTCTCATTTTTTATTGCTTCTGGTTGCTAGAAGCTTGTTCTTTGGCATTTTTTCCCATTCCTGAAACTGTCATTTAAGGAATTTGATCAATTTTGCTTTATATGTTGTTTTTTTCTTTTACATATTGCAAGATGTTCCACGTTGCAACTGAGTCAGAAGTTACTTCAGGAAAGTCACTGCACAGTGCTGGAGCTACCAAGCTAAGTGTATCTGCTATAAACTTTTGGTATCTGTTTCTCCAGCTGTTATTTGTATTGCATGTCATGTCAAACTTATTAATGCAGATAAAATTTCCTTTAGTACTGTTACATTACCTGTTGCTGTTCCGTCAACATCTAATTTTCAGAGTGTTCCTGATAACATAAGAGATTTTATTTTTTAAATCCATTAAGAAGGCTATGTCTGTTATTTCTCCTTCTAGTATACATAAAAGTCTTTTAAAACTTCTCTTTTTTCAGATGAATTTTTAAATGAACATCATCATTCTGATACTGATAATGGTTCTTCTGGTTCAGAGGTTTCTGTCTCAGAGGTTGATGCTGATAAATCTTTGTATTTGTTCAAGATGGAATTTATTCGTTCTTTACTTAAAGAAGTGTTATTTGCATTAGAAATAGAGGATTCTGGTCCTCTTGATTCTAAATGTAAACGTTTAAATAAGGTTTTTAAATCTCCTGTAGTTATTCCAGAAGTGTTTTATCTCCCTGATGCTATTTCTGAAGTAATTTCCAGGGAATGGAATAATTTGGGTAATTTATTTACTCCTTCTAGACGTTTAAGCAAATTATATCCTGTGCCATCTGACAGATTAGAGTTTTTTGAGACAAAAATCCCTAAGGTTATGGGGCTATCTCTACTCCTGATAATGTACTACTATTCCTACGGCAGATAGTACTTCATTTAAGGATCCTTTAGATAGGAAAATTGAATCCTTTCTAAGAAAAGCTTACTTATGTTCAGGTAATCTTCTTAGACCTGCTATATTTTTAGCGGATGTTGCTGCAGCTTCAACTTTTTGATTAGAAGCTTTAGAGCAACAAGTAACAGATCATAATTTTATAGCATTATTATTATTCTATAACATGCTAATAATTTTATTGGTGATACCATCTTTTGATATCATTAGAGTTGATGTCAGGTATATGTCTCTAGCTATTTTAGCTAGAGAAGCTTTATGGATTAAACTTGGAATGCTGACATGTCTTCTAAGTCATCTTTGCTTTCCCTTTCTTTCCAGGGTAAATAATCATTTTAGTTCCTTTCCTTACAAAGAACAAAAGCCTGATCCTTCATCCTCAGGAGCGGTATCAGTTTGGAAACTATTTCCAGTTTGGAATATATCCAAGCCTTATAGAAACCTATAGCCAGCTCCTAAGTACCTATGAAGGTGCGGCCCTTATTCCAGCTCAGCTGGTATGGGGCAGATTACGTTTTCTTCAAAGAAATTTGGATCAATTCCGTTCTTAATCTCTGGTTTCAGAAACATTGTTTCAGAAAGGTACAGAATTGGCTTCAAGTTAAGGCCTCCTGCTAAGAGATTCTTTTCTTTCCCGTGTCCCAGTTAACACAGCAAAGGCTCAGCATTTCTGTAATGTGTTTCAGATCTAGAGTTGGCTGGAGTATTTATGCCAGTTCCAGTTCTGGAACAGGGGCTGGGGTTTTATTTTATCTCTTCATTTGTACCAAAGAAGGTCAATTCCTTCAGACCAGTTCCGGATCTGTCATTATTGAATCGTTATGTTAGGATACCAACATTCAAGATGGTTACTGTAGGACTATCCTGCCTTTTGTTTAGCAAGGGCATTATATGTCTACAATAGATTTACAGGATGTGTATCTGCATATTCCGATTCATCCAGATCACTTTTAGTGTCTGAGATTCTCTTTTTAGACAAGCATTACCAGTTTGGTGGCTCTACCGTTTGGTCTAGCCTCAGTTCCAAGAATTTTTTTCAAAGGTTCTCGGTGCCCCTTTTTTCTGTAATCAGAGAATAGGGTTTTGGTATTTCCTTATTTGGACGATATCTTGGTACTTGCTCAGTCTTCTCATTTTCGAAGAATCTCATACGAATCGACTTGTGTTGTTTCTTCAATTTCATGGTTGGAGGATCAATTTACCATTCAGTTCATTGATTCCTCAGACAAGGGTAACCTTTTTAGGTTTTTGTACATAAATTCAGTGTCTATGACTCTGTCCTTGTCAGACAAGAGAAGTTTAACATTGATATCAGCTTGTCAAAACCTTCAGTCACAATCATTCCCTTTGGTAGCCTTATGCATGGAAATGTTGGGTCTTAGGACTGCCGCATCAGATGCGATCTCCTTTGCTCGTTTTCACATGCGACCTCTTCAGCTCTGTATGCTGACCCAATGGTGCAGGGATTACTCAAAGATATCTCAATTAATATCTTTAAACCGATTTTACAACACTCTCTGACATGGTGGACAGATCACCATCGTTTAGTTCAGGGGGCTTCTTTGTTCTTCCGACCTGGACTATAATCTCAACAGATGCAAGTCTTACAGGTTGGGGAGCTTTGTGGGGGTATCTGACGGCACAAGGGGTTTGGGAATCTCAGGAGGTGAGATTTCCGATCAATATTTTGGAACTCCGTGCAATTTTCAGAGCTCTTCAGTCTTGGCCTCTTCTCAAGAGAGAGTTGTTCATTTGTTTTCAGATAGACAATGTCACAACTGTGGCATACATCAATCATCAAGGAGGGACTCACAGTCCTCTGGCTATGAAAGAAGTATCTCAAATTTTGGTTTGGGTGGAATCCAGCTCCTGTCTAATCTCTGTGGTTCATATCCCAGGTATGGACAATTGGAAAGCGGATTATCTCAGTCGCCAAACGTTGCATCCGGGTGAATGGTCTCTTCACCCAGAGGTATTTCTTCAGATTGTTCTAATGTGGGAACTTCCAGAAATAGATCTGATGGCTTCTCATCTAAACAAGAAACTTCCCAGGTATCTGTCCAGATCCCGGGATCCTCAGGCGGAGGCAGTGGATGCATTATCACTTCCTTGGAAGTATCATCCTGCCTATATCTTTCCGCCTCTAGTTCTTTTTCCAAGAGTAATCTCCAAGATTCTGAAGGAATGCTCGTTTGTTCTGCTGGTAGCTCCGGCATGGCCTCACAGGTTTTGGTATGCGGATCTTGTCCGGATGGCCTCTTGCCAACCGTGGACTCTTCCGTTAAGACCAGACCTTTTGTCTCAAGGTCCTTTTTTCCATCAGGATCTGAAATCCTTAAATTTAAAGGTATGGAGATTGAACGCTTGATTCTTGGTCAAAGAGGTTTCTCTGACTCTGTGATTAATACTATGTTACAGGCTCGTAAATCTGTATCCAGAGAGATATATTATAGAGTCTGGAAGACTTATATTTCTTGGTGTCTTTCTCATCATTTTTCTTGGCATTCTTTTAGAATACCGAGAATATTACAGTTTCTTCAGGATGGTTTAGATAAGGGTTTGTCCGCAAGTTCCTTGAAAGGTCAAATCTCTGCTCTTTCTGTTCTTTTTCACAGACAGATTGCTATTCTTCCTGATATTCATTGTTTTGTACAATCTTTGGTTCGTATAAAGCCTGTCATTAAGTCAATTTCTCCTCCTTGGAGTTTGAATTTGGTTCTGGGGGCTCTTCAAGCTCCTCCATTTGAACCTATGCATTCATTGGATATTAAATTACTTTCTTGGAAAGTTTTGTTCCTTTTGGCCATCTCTTCTGCCAGAAGAGTTTCTGAATTATCTGCTCTTTCTTGTGAGTCTCCTTTTCTGATTTTTCATCAGGATAAGGCGGTGTTGCGAACTTCTTTTGAATTTTTACCTAAGTTGTGAATTCCAACAACATTAGTGGAGACATTGTGGTTCCTTCATTATGTCTTAATCCTAAGAATTCTAAGGAGAAATCGTTGCATTCTTTGGATGTTATTAGAGCTTTGAAATATTATGTTGAAGCTACTAAGTCTTTCCGAAAGACTTCAAGTTTATTTGTTATCTTTTCCGGTTTTTGAAAGGCCAGAAAACTTCTGCCATTTCTTTGGCATCTTGGTTGAAATCTTTAATTCATCTTGCCTATGTTGAGTCGGGTAAGACTCCGCCTCATAGGATTACAGCTCATTCTACTAGGTCAGTTTCTACTTCCTGGGCGTTTAGGAATGAAGCTTCGGTTGATCAGATTTGCAAAAGCGGCAACTTGGTCCTCTTTGCATACTTTTACCAAATTCTACCATTTTGTTGTATTTTCTTCTTCTGAAGCAGTTTTTGGTAGAAAAGTACTTCAGGCAGCGTTTTCAGTTTGAATCTTCTGCTTATGTTTTTTCATTAAACTTTATTTTGGGTGTGGATTATTTTCAGCAGGAATTGGCTGTCTTTATTTTATCCCTCCCTCTCTAGTGACTCTTGTGTGGAAAGATCCACATCTTGGGTAGTCATTATCCCATACGTCACTAGCTCATGGACTCTTGCTAATTACATGAAAGAAAACATAATTTATGTAAGAACTTACCTGATAAATTCATTTCTTTCATATTAGCAAGAGTCCATGAGGCCCGCCCTTTTTTTGTGGTGGTTATGATTTTTTTGTATAAAGCACAATTATTCCAATTCCTTATTTTATATGCTTTCGCACTTTTTTCTTATCACCCCACTTCTTGGCTATTCGTTAAACTGAATTGTGGGTGTGGTGAGGGGTGTATTTATAGGCATTTTAAGGTTTGGGAAACTTTGCCCCTCCTGGTAGGAATGTATATCCCATACGTCACTAGCTCATGGACTCTTGCTAATATGAAAGAAATGAATTTATCAGGTAAGTTCTTACATAAATTATGTTTTTAAACAACTTTTCAATCTACTTCCATTACCAAAATGTGCAGAGTCTTTTTATATTTACACTTTGAGTCACCAGCTCCTACTGAGCATGTGCAAGAATTCACAGAATATATGTATATGCATTTATAATTGGCTGATGGCAGTCACATGATACAGGAGTGGAGTGGTAAGAGACATAACTTTGAAATTTGTCAGAAAAAAAAAATCTACTACTCATTTGAAGTTCAGACTAAATGCTCTTTCATTGTCTTTTCATTGTGCATTTGTTGATTATGCAAATCTACTGTATTTACTGGTCCTTTAACAAATGAGCCTACCTAGGTTTAGCTTTCAACTAAGAATACCAAGAGTACAAAGCATATTTGATAAAAGTAAATTGAAAAGTTGTTTTAAAATGACATGCCCTATCTGAATCATGAATTATAATAATAATAATCATTTTGACTAGACTGTCCCTTTAAGTCTTTCCAAGTTATGTCAGAAGTCATGACTTGGAAAACCACAAGTTTATAAAATTTGGGACTTAAAGGGACATTATACACTAAATTTTTCTTTGCATAAATGTTTTGTAGATGATCCATTTATATAGCCTATACAGCTCTTATTTTTTATAAAAAACAAAACAAAAAAAAAAACATTGTGCTGATTTTCAGACTCCTAACCAGTGACGTGCTGTCATAGGAGGCAGGTGAGGCAGCGCCTCACCTGTCCTATGTGTGTAATTACAACAACCAATAAATTTTTAATAATAAAAAAAATAATAATTCTTTTTTATTAAAAATATTTTTTGTATTATTTAGTGACCCCCCCACTACCCTGCCACCTTTCAGCTATCTTTTTTTGTATTAAATTGACTGTTGTGTGTTGTTCTCAACAAATACAATCATATTGCGCAAGTAGGAAGAGGCTGTGAGCCCTTCCGTTGCGCAATATGATTGTATTTGTTTGTATGGGCCGCAGGAGACTGCCACCCAGTGGCGACTAACATTTAATGTCTCCTCTTCGCGGCCCATACCGCTCCCAATAGAGGCTAGTCTATGGCAGCCTCGGGAGCCCTCTCAGCCCTGCCTGCCTCGCCTCAGCCAATCAGCGCGCCGTGCGGTCCCAGTCTCACTGACAGTGAGTGACTGAGTGGGTGGGACTGTTGCGGCGGGTGGGAGGGAGAGAGATCAGTCGGCGCGTTGAAGACACAGTCACATCACTGATGAATGAAGAAGTCGGGCTCAGTGAGTGTTACTAGTTAGAGGTCTCGATGGAATGGATGGACTGTAATGCAGCCGCAGCCCTGCCTGCCACGCACTCACACTGTCTGTCTCAGTCGGAGACGGATGGTCACGCCGGACTCCGGAGGTGTCTGTCGGATGTCGGTGCACTGTGTGAGGCTCATAACAGGTCAGTGAGAGGCTGACCTCAGAGCTGCAGCAGCAGTGCAGTTGTCATATATGATTGAGATATGTGCTCTGGCTATGTTGTTCGGCGATATGGGGAGTTGTTCAAATCGAGTTAGTGGCCTAAGACTAACCATCTTTTTGTCACCCCAAAGGGTCCTCATCTGGGAAAGGTTTCTGCAAAATCTACTGTCTCTAGTCTAGCTTGATTGTTCAAACTATTTCCAGATAACACAAGCAACAGAATGAGCAGGTTCTAGAGGGGCTCAGGGTGAATTCAACTAGGGCAGTTGCAGCATCTTGGGCCTTTGAAGCAGATTTTACTCCAGAGGAGCTTTATCATCAAGCTGCAGTTTAAAAATTCTCCAAACTTTCATTTCACATTATAATCGCAGCTGCCGTGCACAATACTGTCTCTCCCCCCCTCCCCTGTGTTTCTCCCCCCCGTGTTTCTCCCCCCTCCCCTGTGTTTCTTCCCCCTCCCCTCTGTGTCTCTCCCCCCTCCCCTCTGTGTCTCCCCCCTTGTGTCCCCCTCCCCTGTGTCTCTCCCCCCCCCCTGTGTCTCTCCCCCCCTCCCCTCTGTCTCTCCCCCCCCTCCCCTGTGTCTCTCCCCCCCTCCCCTGTGTCTCTCCCCCCCCTCCCCTCTGTCTCTCTCTCCCTCTGTCTCTCTCTCTCCCCTCTGTCTCTCTATCTCTCTCCTCTTTCTCTCTCTCTCCCCTCTGTCTCTATCTCTCTCTCTCCCCCCTCTGTCTGTCTCCCCTCTGTCTGTCTCTCTCTCTCTCTCTCTCTCCCCTCTGTCTGTCTCTCTCTCTCTCTCCCCTCTGTCTGTCTCTCTCTATCCCCTCTGTCTCTCTCTCTATCCCCTCTGTCTCTCTCTTTCCCCTCTGTCTCTCTCTATCCCCTCTGTCTCTCTCTATCCCCTCTGTCTCTCTCTATCCCCTCTGTCTCTCTCTATCCCCTCTGTCTCTCTCTATCCCCTCTGTCTCTCTCTATCCCCTCTGTCTCTCTCTATCCCCTCTGTCTCTCTCTATCCCCTCTGTCTCTCTCTATCCCCTCTGTCTCTCTCTATCCCCTCTGTCTCTCTCTATCCCCTCTGTCTCTCTCTATCCCCTCTGTCTCTCTCTATCCCCTCTGTCTCTCTCTATCCCCTCTGTCTCTCTCTCTCCTCTCTGTCTCTCTCTCTCCTCTCTCTCTCTCTCTATCCCTCTGTCTCTCTCTCTCTCTCTCTCTATCCCCTCTGTCTCTCTCTCTCTCTATCCCCTCTGTCTCTCTCTCTCTATCCCCTCTGTCTCTCTATCCCCTCTGTCTCTCTATCCCCTCTGTCTCTCTATCCCCTCTGTCTCCCCTCTCTCTGTCTCCCCTCTCTCTGTCTCCCCTCTCTCTGTCTCCCCTCTCTCTGTCTCCCCTCTGTCTCCCCTCTCTCTGTCTCCCCTCTGTCTGTCTCTCTCTCCCCTCTGTCTGTCTCTCTCTCCCCTCTGTCTCTCTCTCTCTCCCCTCTGTCTGTCTCTCTCTCCCCTCTGTCTCTCTCTATCCCCTCTGTCTCTCTCTATCCCCTCTGTCTCTCTCCCCCCTCTGTCTCTCTCTCTCCTCTCCCTCTCCCCCCTCTCTCTCTCTCTCTCTCTCTCTCCCCCTCCCCCCCTCTCTCTCTCTCTCTCTCTCTCTCTCTCTCTCTCTCTCCCCCTGTCTCTCTCTCTCCCCCTGTCTCTCTCTCCCCCCCCCCCTCTGTCTCTCTCTCTCTCTCTCCCTCCCCCTCTGTCTCTCTCTCTCTCTCTCTCTCTCCCTCCCCCTCTGTCTCTCTCTCTCTCTCTCTCTCTCCCTCCCCCTCTGTCTCTCCCTTTCTCTAATCATCTCTCTCTCCCTGTCTCTCCCACCCCCTCTGTCTCTCTCCTTACATGTCTCATTCTCCCCCATGGTCTCTTTCTCTGTCTCTCTCCCCTCTGTCTTTCTTTGTGTCTCTCTCTCCCCTCTGTCTCTCTATCTCTCTCTCCCTGTCTCTCCCACCCCCTCTGTCCAATTTACAGCTAATATCTAATTTCCTTCATTCTCTTGATATCCTTTGTTGAAAATCATATCTAAATATGCTCAGTAGCTGCTGATTGGTGGCTGCACAATAGATACCTCATGTGATTGGCTCACCCATGTACATTGCTATTTCTTCAACAAAGGATATCTAAAGAATGAAGGCATATCCTAGCCAGTGCCTCACCTGCCTCTGACCTCACTGCACGTCACTGCTCCTAACCAAGCCCTAAAGTTTTAGGAGAATACGGATGTATACCTACAGTACTTCAGCTTGCCCCTGTTTGTTTAAAGAGTCTTTTCATATGGGGAGGGGGGTCTGCTTTTTTGCTATAGAAACAATTTGCAGTGTGTTCCAGTTAACCATTTCAACAGTGCTAAACTGTGAGCTTTTAAGTAAGTTTTTAAACGGTTTTATACGGATTTTTAGGTCAGTATCTGTGCATATTATTCTTTATAGTTGAAAAGAAATTTGGTTTCATGTCCCTTTTTAAAGGGACACTAAATACCCTGTGTTTTTGTGCAAAAATTGGGATTTATCCCACACTCCCAGGCCAAAAAAAGCCAAAATCTGTAACCTCTGTTTTCAAAATGCTACAACCAGTAGTAGATGGTGAAGATTTGCAGCTTTATGAATGACATTTATTTCCAATATGGACTGCTTGATTTTGCATATGGTCGTGAATTTATCAGACAATGTTTGCCATGAGCTGATAATCTTGCTTGATTTTAAATAAGAGCAATAGAGTTTTATGTCCTCATTTGTTTAAATATGCTACGTTTAGCGTGTGTATTACAAGGCTTGGCAAAACCTGTTAGCCAAGGAGTCGTTGCTTCTGACTTTTTACATTATATTTTTTATTACTGCTTATTTTTGTATGCAGGGGACTTGCCTGACACTTCAGTATTGCTTATGCTCACATTTGAAATAAATGCAAATACAAAATCTAGCTGAACAGGCAACTTTTGGCACTTAGGAGCAAGGATGATCAGAGTACATATTCTTTCTGTGCGTGTTTTCATATTAACACCTTACTAGTAGTCCTATAGCCGTGTGCTGTTGTTTTTTTTGAGCACATGAGATTTTTCTGCTGAAGAGTATAAAAGATCTGGCAGTTCCAGTGTCTACCCTGCCACTCCCTTGCAATGGCCTGAAGTGCCAGTCCTAGCACTGTCTGCATCAACTCCTATACAATAGAGACCATGCACCATGTAAAGCTGCTTGGGCGTAGGGAGGGTAGAAAACTTTGAATAAACTAAATGATTTAGCAATGACTTTTACATAAACTAAATGATTTGACACGTCAAGGCTTGTCCTTGCTCAGCAACATTATTTAGGGAATGATCTAAGGAAGTGGATTCTTAGTATGATCTTCTATTTGTAACTTTATAATGTATAAGCAAAGGTTTACGGATTGTTTCTCTGAATATTTGGAAAACCTGTATTTTCAAAACGTATCTTGAGAAGATACAAAAGGATTTAAATGGGCATTATACACCATATTTGTCTTTGCATAAACCATAAATGTTTTGTTGATGATCAATTTATATAGCTCATAGTTTGTTTGTTTTTTAAATTTATAGTTTCTCTTGTAAGGTGTATCCAGTCCACGGATCATCCATTACTTGTGGGATATTCTCATTCCCAACAGGAAGTTGCAAGAGGACACCCACAGCAGAGCTGTCTATATAGCTCCTCCCCTAACTGCCATACCCAGTCATTCTCTTGCAACTCTCAACAAACATGGAGGTAGTAATAGAGAAGTGGTGAAATGTAGCTGTTATTTTGCTTCAATCAGTTGTACTATTTTGTTCCAGGCAGAAAAATAGAAGAATCTGCCTGTGATTTCTATGATCTTAGCAGGTTGTAACTAAGATCCATTGCTGTTCTCACACATGACTGAAGAGAGAGAGATAACTTCAGCGGGGGAATGGCGTGCAGGTTATCCTGCTATGAGGTATGTGCAGTTAAGATTTTTCTAGAAGATGTGAATGCTAGAAAATGATGCGGATGCCAAATTTATGTAAGGTAAGCCTGAATACAGTGATTTAATAGCGACTGGTATCATGCTTACTTTCTGAGGTAATACTCTTTTATATTTGCATTATAAAACGTTTGCTGGCATGTTTAAACGTTTTTATATATACTTTGGTGATAAAACTTTATTGGGGCCTAGTTTTTTCCACATGGCTGGCTTAAATTTGCCTAGAAACAGTTTCCTGAGGCTTTCCACTGTGTTACTATGAGTGGGAGGGGCCTAATTTAGCGCTTTTTTTGAGCAGTAACTTTTACAGACTGAGACATCCAGATTCCTCCAGGAGTCCCCTGAATGCTATAGGACATCTCTAAAGGGCTCTTAGGCTTTCCAAAATCGTTTGTTGGGGAAGGTAGGCCCACAGCAAGGCTGTGGCAGTTTGGTGTGACTGTTAAAAAACGTCTATATCGTTTTTTTTGATCCGTTTTTTGAACTAAGGGGTTAATCATCCATTTGCAAGTGGGTGCAATGCTCTGTTAGCTTATTATACACACTGTAAAAATTTCGTTTGATTTACTGCCTTTTTTCACTGTTTTTCAAATTCTGACAAAATTTGTTTCTCTTAAAGGCACAGTACCGTTTCTTATATTTGCTTGTTAACTTGATTTAAAGTGTTTTCCAAGCTTGCTAGTCTCATTGCTAGTCTGTACAAACATGTCTGACATAGAGGAAACTCCTTGTTCATTATGTTTAAAAGCCATTGTGGAACCCCCTCTTAGAATGTGTACCAAATGTACTGATTTCACTTTAAGCAATAAAGATCATATTCTGTCTTTAAAAAATTTATCACCAGAGGAATCTGATGAGGGGGAAGTTATGCCGACTAACTCTCCCCACGTGTCAGATCCTTTGACTCCCGCTCAAGGAATTCACGCTCAAATGGCGCCAAGTACATCTAGGGCGCCCATAGCGTTTACTTTATAAGACATGGCGGCAGTCATGGATAATACACTGTCAGCGGTATTAGCCAGACTACCTGAATTTAGAGGAAAGCGAGATAGCTCTGGAGTTAGACGAAATGCAGAGCATACTGACGCTTTAAGAGCTATGTCTGATACTGCCTCACAATATGCAGAAGCTGAAGGAGAGCTTCTTTCTGTGGGTGATGTTTCTGACTCAGGGAAGATGATGCAACCTGATTCTGATATCTCTACATTTAAATTTAAGCTTGAACACCTCGGCGTGTTACTCAGGGAGGTTTTAGCTGCTCTGAATGACTGTGATACAATTGCAGTGCCAGAGAAATTGTGTAGACTGGATAAATACTATGTAGTGCCGGTGTGCACTGATGTTTTTCCAATACCTAAAAGGTTTACAGAAATTATTACTAAGGAATGGGATAGACCAGGTGTGCCGTTCTCTCCCCCTCCTATTTTTAGAAAAATGTTTCCAATAGACGCCACCACACGGGATTTATGGCAGACAGTTCCTAAGGTGGAGGGAGAAGTTTCTACTCTAGCAAAGCGTACTACTATCCCTGTCGAGGACAGTTGGGCTTTCTTAGATCCAATGGATAAAAATTTAGAGGGTTACCTTAAGAAAATGTTTATTCAACAAGGTTTTATCCTACAGCCCCTTGCATGCATTGCTCCTGTCACTGCTGCTGCGGCGTTCTGGTTTGAGTCTCTGGAAGAGGCTTTACAGGTAGAGACTCCATTGGATGACATACTTGACAAGCTTAGAGCACTTAAGCTAGCCAATTCTTTTGTTTCTGATGCCATTGTTCATTTCACTAAACTAACGGCTAAGAATTCTGGTTTTGCTATCCAGGCGCGCAGAGCGCTATGGCTTAAATCATGGTCAGCTGACGTTACTTCAAAGTCTAAGCTGCTTAACATTCCCTTCAAGGGGCAGACCCTATTCAGGCCTGGTTTGGAGGAGATTATTGCTGATATCACTGGAGGAAAAGGTCATGCCCTTCCTCAGGATAGGTCCAAATCAAGGGCCAAACAGTCTAATTTTAGTGCCTTTTGAAACTTCAAGGCAAGTGCGGCATCAACTTCCTCTAATGCAAAACAAGAGGGAACTTTTGCTCAGTCCAAGACGGTCTGGAGACCTAACCAGACCTGGAACAAGGGTAAGCAGGCCAAAAAGCCTGCTGCTGCCTCTAAGACAGCATGAAGGAACGGCCCCTTATCCGGTAACGGATCTAGTAGGGGGCAGACTTTCGCTCTTCGCCCAGGCGTGGGCAAGAGATGTCCAGGATCCCTGGGTGTTGGAAATTATATCCCAGGGATATCTTCTGGACTTAAAGCCTTCCCCCCCAAAAGGGAGATTTCACCTTTCACAATTATCTGCAAACCAGATAAAGAGAGAGGCATTCTTACTCTGTGTACAAGACCTCCTAGTTATGGGAGTGATCCATCCAGTTCCAAAGGAGGAACAGGGACAGGGATTTTACTCAAATCTGTTTGTGGTTCCCAAAAAAAGAGGGAACCTTCAGACCAATTTTGGATCTAAAGATCTTAAACAAATTCCTCACAGTTCCATCATTCAAGATGGAGACTATTCGTACCATGGCGGTCCTAAGGCCGCGGGGCATAGCAGTGGCCCCTTATTTAAACGACATCCTGATTCAGGCGTCAAACTTCCAAATTGCCAAGTCTCATACGGACATAGTGTTGGCATTTCTGAGGTCACATGGGTGGAAGGTGAATGAGGAAAAGAGTTCTCTATCCCCCCTCACAAGAGTTTCCTTCCTAGGGACTCTGATAGATTCTGTAGAAATGAAAATTTACCTGACGGAGTCCAGGTTCTCAAAACTTTTAAATTCCTGCCGTGTTCTTCATTGCATTCCTCGCCCTTCGGTGGCTCAGTGCATGGAAGTAATCGGCTTAATGGTAGCGGCAATGGACATAGTGCCGTTTGCACGCCTACATCTCAGACCGCTGCAACTCTGCATGCTCAGTCAGTGGAATGGAGATTACACAGATTTGTCCCCTCTACTAAATCTGGATCAAGAGACCAGGGATTCTCATCTCTGGTGGCTATCTCGGGTCTATCTGTCCAAAGGTATGACCTTTCGCAGACCAGATTGGACAATTGTAACGACAGATGCCAGCCTTCTAGGTTGGGGTGCAGTCTGGAACTCCCTGAAGGCTCAGGGATCGTGGACTCAGGAGGAGTCACTCCTTCCAATAAACATTCTGGAACTAAGAGCGATATTCAATGCTCTTCAGGCTTGGCCTCAGCTAGCGACAATGAGGTTCATCAGATTTCAGTCGGACAACATCACGACTGTGGCTTACATCAACCAACAAGGGAGAACAAGGAGTTCCCTAGCGATGTTGGAAGTCTCAAAGATAATTCGCTGGGCAGAGATTCACTCTTGCCACCTATCAGCTATCCATATCCTAGGTGTAGCGAACTGGGAGGCGGATTTTCTAAGTCGACAGACTTTTCATCCGGGGGAGTGGGAACTCCATCCGGATGTGTTTGCACAATTGGTTCATCGTTGGGGCAAACCAGAACTGGATCTCATGGCGTCTCGCCAGAACGCCAAGCTTTCCTTGTTACGGATCCAGGTCCAGGGACCCCAAGGTAATGCTGATAGATGCTCTAGCAGCGCCTTGGTCCTTCAACCTGGCTTATGTGTTTCCACCGTTTCCTCTGCTCCCTCGTCTGATTGCCAAAATCAAGCAGGAGAGAGCATCAGTGATCTTGATAGCGCCTGCGTAGCCACGCAGGACTTGGTATGCAGATCTGGTGGACATGTCATCTTTTCCACCATGGACTCTGCCACTGAGATAGGACCTTCTACTTCAAGGTCCTTTCAACCATCCAAATATAATTTCTCTGAGGCTGACTGCCTGGAGATTGAACGTTTGATTTTATCAAAGCATGGTTTCTCCGAGTCAGTCATTGATACCTTAATTCAGACACGAAAGCCTGTCACCAGGAAAATATATAATAAGATATGGCGTAAATATCTTTATTGGTGTGAATTCAAGGGCTACTCATGGAGTAAGGTCAGGATTCCCAGGATATTATCTTTTCTCCAAGAAGGATTGGAGAAAGGATTGTCAGCTAGTTCCTTAAAGGGACAGATTTCTGCGCTATCTATTCTTTTGCACAAGCGTCTGGCGGATGTCCCAGACGTTCAGGCATTTTGTCAGGCTTTAGTTAGAATCAAGCCTGTGTTTAAACCTGTTGCTCCACCTTGGAGCTTAAATTTGGTTCTTAAAGTTCTTCAGGGGGTTCCGTTTGAACCTCTTCATTCCATAGATATCAAACTTTTATCTTGGAAAGTTCTTTTTTTGGTAGCTATTTCCTCGGCTCGTAGAGTTTCCGAGTTATCTGCCTTACAATGTGATTCTCCTTATCTGATCTTCCATGCAGATAAGGTAGTTCTGCATACCAAACCTCGGTTTTTACCTAAGGTGGTATCTAATAAGAATATCAATCAAGAGATTGTTGTTCCGTCTTTGTGTCCTAATCCTTCTTCAAAGAAGGAACGTCTATTACGCAATCTGGACGTGGTTCATGCTTTAAAGTTTTACTTACAAGCTACTAAAGATTTTCGTCAAACATCTGCTTTTTTTGTTGTCTACTCTGGACAGAGAAGAGGTCAAAAGGCTTCAGCAACCTCTCTTTCTTTTTGGCTAAGAAGCATAATCCGCTTAGCCTATGAGACTGCTGGCCAGCAGCCTCCCGAAAGGATTACAGCTCATTCTACTAGAGCTGTGGCTTCCACATGGGCCTTTAAAAATGAGGCTTCTGTTGAACAGATTTGCAAGGCGGCGACTTGGTCTTCGCTTCATAACTTTTCAAAATTCTACAAATTTGATACTTTTGCTTCTTCGGAGGCTATTTTTGGGAGGAAGGTTTTACAGGCAGTGGTACCTTCCGTTTAAGTACCTGCCTTGTCCCTCCCTTCATCCGTGTACTTTAGCTTTAGTATTGGTATCCCACAAGTAATGGATGATCCGTGGACTGGATACACCTTACAAGAGAAAACATAATTTATGCTTACCTGATAAATTTATTTCTCTTGTGGTGTATCCAGTCCACGGCCCGCCCTGTCATTTTAAGGCAGGTATTTTTTAATTTTAAACTACAGTCACCACTGCACCCTATGGTTTCTCCTTTCTCGTCTTGTTTCGGTCGAATGACTGGATATGGCAGTGAGGGGAGGAGCTATATAGCAGCTCTGCTGTGGGTGATCCTCTTGCAAATTCCTGTTGGGAAGGAGAATATCCCACAAGTAATGGATGATCCGTGGACTGGATACACTACAAGATAAATAAATTTATCAGGTAAGCATAAATTATGTTTTTTACATAGAGATGTTCAGGTGATATTTTCTAGTCAGCTTTTTACAGCTATGCTGCATCACTTTCAAGTGTTTAAACATTTGGGTATTATGGCCCTTTAAGATCAGGATCCGCTGTATATCCCATATGATCTTCAAGAAATAGCAGGCACTCAAAGATTAAATTCAACTCCTTTAATGTGTCACAAGAACAAAGCACATAACGTTTCGGCCCCTAACAGAGGCCTTGGTCACATGTACAAACACAACACCTTACATACCCCTAGAATAGTGTTATATACATTTATACACCCCCTAACCGTTGCCTAATTCACTGTGAGAGAACCGCGAGAATCACGCTGACTGAGTACAGCTGAACTGGGTTGAGAGGCACTGACCACCTAGATTGGTACATAAGAGATCGAGGAATCTCAGAGATCTTCTGGTCAAAACTGACCCAGTTCAAAGCTATCAAAAGGGCACCTGGTTACCACAAGGCAAGAAAGTATGCCACAGATGTGGAAACTGTACCACATGTAATGGGATGATCACAGGATCTTGGTTCCACCACCCACATCCCAACCAGTTGTTCCATATTCGCCATCGATTGACATCTACATCAGATCATGTCATTTGTCGTCATTTGCCTATGCTCCTTATATTATGTGGGTAAGACCATTACCACATTCAGAGAGAGGTTGGCAAACCATAAATCAGCTATTAGGCTGGCACTTGATAAAGGTGGATCAAACCAACCTGTGGCCCGGCATTTCCAACAGGCTGGACATGCGATCTCATCGAGGAGAACAATCTTAATAGACCATATTCCGAAATCTAGACACGGTGGTGATAGTGCCAAAGCCTTGTTAAGATTGGAATCGAGATGGATCCATAAATTGGATACAATTGCACCAAGGGGGTTGAACACCATGGTTGACTACAGCTGTTTCTATAAATAGGACTGTAGATTTCCTCTCCTCAAATAATTGATTCTACCATGTCCTTAGGGGCCGAGACGTTATGTGTTTTGTGACAAATTAAAGGTGTTGAATTTAATCTTCGAGTGCCTGCTTTTTCTTGAAGATCATATGGGATACTCCTATAGATATATATTTTTACATTGACCGTATTTTATATATATAGTTTACGCTCGAGCAGGAGTGCTAAATAGCGCTCCACTCATAATCTAGCCCTTAATAGGTAATAAAAATTAAACCTAAGAGAAGCCTCATGTTTGAATTTTGCCTAAGGCCTCACCAACTCTAGAGCCGCCTCTGCTTGTCAGCTTTTCTTTAGTAGAATACTGTGCCCAGATGTAATTAGCGTTATCAGTGCTAGTATCAATTGAATAGCTTGTTGAAATGTATTATTTTATACTATGTTAAATCATTTTACTAGCCCTAAGATATCCCTGATAGGCTATCAGCAACTAGCTACCTGGTAAAGGGCCCCTTCTATGATTTTACACTAATTGTATTTTCTTTTCACAGGTGATGATTTCTCCTTGATACAACAAGAAATCTTTATGGTGAAGGAATGCAAACACACCAATATTGTTGCTTACTTTGGCAGCTATCTCTGGTAATGTTATTTCTTATTTCTACCACTGGAAAGTAGTGCCCTCTCTGAAGTAAGCTGAGAAAAAATGATAAAAACTTTAGCCACCAACCCCCAATCAAAGACAAAATGCAGGCAAAAGTTACATTTCAGATGAATGCAGTGCCAGAGGAGGTTTTGGGGGACACAGTCTTATCTGAAAAATAGGAAGCTGGAGAGTTTGAGAGAAGAGCAGGGAGCAAATTCAACATGATAGTCAAATGAGCTGCTTAAGTTTCTAAATGCCTATATATGATTACCTTTGGCAGATCTGAAGAATATGTATGTGTGTGTATGTGTGTGTGTATATATATATATATATATATATATATATATATATATATGTGTAGAAGAAAGCGCACTCCAAGGGATCCTTAACCACGCACAAAAGTGGTAACACTTTTTTGGTCTGAGGACGGACTATATTTGTCCGAAAACGTTCACTTAATAAAAGTGCCTGGTTAAGGATCCCTTGGAGTGCGCTTTCTTCTACATGTTTATTTGCCTGCTTTGCTGCACCCAGGGCATTGGATCATTTGTTTACTTGGAGTGCAATCCTCTACTGATTTTTATATATATATATATATATATATATATATATATATATATATATATATATATATATATATATATATATATATATATATATATATGTATGATATATATATATATAATCTCACAAAAGTGAGTACACCCCTCACGTTTTTGTAAATATTTTATTATATCTTTTCATGTGACAACACTGTAGAAATGACACTTTGCTACAATGTAAAGTAGTGAGTGTACAGCCTGTATAACAGTGTAAATTTGCTGTCCCCTCAAAATAACTCAACACACAGCCATTAATATCTAAACCGTTGGCATCAAAAGTAAATACACCCCTAAGTGGAAATGTCCAAATTTGGCCCAAAGTGTCAATATTTTGTTTGGCCACCATTATTTTCCAGCACTGCCTTAACCCTCTTGGGCATGGAGTTCACTAGAGCTTCACAGGTTGTCACTGGAGTCTTCTTCCACTCCTCCATGAAGATATCACAGAGCTGGTGGGTGTTAGAGACCTTGCACTCCCCCACCATTGGATTAAAGATGCCCCACAGATGCTCAATAGGGTTTATGTCTGAAAACATGCTTGGCCAGTTAATCACCTTTAACCTCAGCTTTTTTAGCAAGGCAGTGGTCATCTTGTTGTGTTTGAGGTCATTATCGTATTGGAATACTGCCCTGCGGCCCAGTCTCCAAAGGGAGGGGATCATGCTCTGCTTCAGTATGTCACAGTACATGTTGGAAATCATGGTTCCCTCAGTGAACTGTAGCTCCCCAGTGCCTGCAGGCCCAGACATTGACACTCCCACCACCATGCTTGACTGTAGGCAAGACACACTTGTCTTTGTACTCCTCACCTGGTTGCCGCCACTCACGCTTGACACCATCTGAACCAAATAAGTTTATCTTGGTCTCATCGGACCACAGGACATGGTTCCAGTAATCCATGTCCTTAGTCTGCTTGTCTTCAGCAAACAGTTTGCAGGCTTTCTTGTGCATCATCTTTAAAAGAGGCTTCCTTCTGGGACGACAGTCATGCAGACCAATTTGTTGCAGTGTGCGGCGTATGGTCTGAGCACTGACAGGCTGACCCTCAACACCTTCAACATCTGCAGCATTGCTGGCAGCACTCATACGTCTATTTCCCAAAGACAACCTCTGGATATGACGCTAAGTATGTGCACTCAACTTCTTTGGTCAACCATGGCGAGCCTGTTCTGAGTGGAACCTTTCCTGTGAAACCGCTGTATTGTCTTGCCCACCCTGCTGCAGCTCAGTTTCAGGGTCTTTGCAATCTTCTTATAGCCTAGGTCATCTTTATGTAGAGCAACAATTCTTTTTTTTAGATCCTCAGAGAGTTATTTGCCATGATGTGCCATGTTGAGCTTCCAGTGACCAGTCTGAGAGGGTGTGAGAGCGATAATACCAAATTTAACACACCTGCTCCCCATTCACACCTGAGACCTTGTAACACTAATGAGTCACATGACACTGGGGAGGGAAAATGGCTAATTGGGGCCCAATTTGGACATTTACACATAGGGGTGTACTCACTTTTGTTGCCAACAGTTTAGATGTTAATGGCTGTGTGTTGAGTTATTTTGAGGGGACAGCAAATGTACACTGTTATACAGGCTGTACACTCACTACTTTACATTGCAGCAAAGTGTCATTTCTACAGTGTTGTCACATGAAAAGATATAATAAAATATTTACAAAAATGTGAGGGGTGTACTCACTTTTGTGAGATACTGTGTATGTGTGTATGTATATGTATGTGTGTGTGTATATATGTATATATATACACATACATATACATACATATACACACACACAGTGGATATAAAAAGTCTACACACCCCTGTTAAAATGTCAGGTTTCTGTGATGTAAAAAAATGAGACAAAGATAAACCATTTCAGAACTTTTTCACCTTTTAATGTGACCTATAAACTGTACAACTTGATTGAAAAACAAACAAACTTCTAGGTTGAGGGAAGTAAAAATAAAAAAATAAAATAATATGGTTGCATAAGTGTGCATTATAACTGGGGATGTAGCTGTGTTTAGAATTGAGCAATCACATTCAAAATCATGTTAAATAGGAGTCAGTACACACCTGCCATCATATAAAATGCCTCTGATTAACCCCAAATAAAGTTCAGCTGTTCTAGTAGGTCTTTCCTGACATTTTCTTAGTCGCAACCTACAGCAAAAGCCATGGTTCGCAGAGAGCTTCTAAAGCATCAGGGGGATCTTATTGTTAAAAGGTATCAGTCAGGAGAACGGTACAAAAGAATTTCCAAGACATTAGATATACCATGGAACACAGTGAATGCAGTCATCATCAAGTGGAGAAAATATGGCGCAACAGTGACATTACCAGGAACTGGACGTCCCTCCAAAATTGATGAAAACTGGTCTGGGAGGCTGCCAAGAGGCCTACAGCACCATAAAAGGAGCTGCAGGAATATCTGGCAAGTACTGGCTGTGTGGTACATGTGACAACAATCACCCATATTCTTCATATGTCTGGGCTATGGGGTAGAGTGGCAAGACGAAAGCCTTTTCTAACAAAAAAAAACATCCAAGCCCGGCTAAATTTTGCTAAAACACATCTGAAGTCTCCCAAAAGCAAGTCGCAAAACATGTTCTGGTTTGATGAAACCAAGATTAAACTTTTTGGCCATAATTCCAAAAGATATGTTCAGCGCAAAAACAACACGGCATATAACCAAAAGAACACCATACCCACAGTGAAGCATTTTGGTGGCAGCATCATGCTTTGGGTCTATTTTTCTTCAGATGGAACTGGGGCCTTAGTCATGGTAGAGGGCTGAAGAAAGCTGAAGATAAAGAGGAATGTCATCTTTATGCATTACAACGCCCCAAAGCATACATCCAAATCAACAAATGAATGGCTTCACCAGAAGAAGATTAAAGTTTTGGAATGACCCAGTCAGAGCCCAGACCTGAATCCTGTGCACAAGAGATGCCCGCACAAGCAGCGCCTTGAGACCCTTACGTTTGATTAGCCGCGCTTTACAAGTACCCAATACATACATACATACAATCTGACAGATTTAGAGTGTTTTTGCAAAGAAGAGTGGGCAAATCTTGCCAAGTCAAGATGTGCCATGCTGAAAAACTCATACTCAAAAAGACTGAGTGCTGTAATAAAATCAAAGGGTGCTTCAACAAAGTATTATGCAACCATATTATTTTAGTTTTTTATTTCAACTTCCCTCCACCTTAAAGATTTTAGTTTGTTTTGCAATTGAGTTGTACAGTTTATAGGTCACATTAAAGGTGGAAAATGTTCTGAAATGATTTATCTTTGTCTCATTTTTTAAAATCACAGAAACATAACATTTCAACAGGGGTGTGTAGACTTTTCATATCCACTGTATATGTGTGTATGTATATATATATATATATATATATATCCCAAAGTATAGAAAGCACTCAATGGACTTTTCAAATAAGCAAAAATGTATTCCATTTGGATGTACTTTGTCAGCATCTTGACAATTGCATTGATGAGGTGTGCATACTGTTGGAGATGAATATATACTGTGTGTGTGTGTGTGTGTGTGTGTGTGTGTATATATGGGTATATATGTGTGTATATATATATATATATATATATATATACACATACACATGCATACACATATACTTACATATACATACATACATACACACACACACACTATATATATATATATATATATATATATATATATATAATTATATATATATCTCCTCATAGCTTAAATTCTCTAATTCCCTTATTCATTTTCGTTTTGTGGCCCTTCTCTGGGAGGGGCAGCACAAAACTTAGATATGGCGCTGGTATGCATGCATATGTATCTATATACATCTATCTTTGTATATGCATGCATGTTTATGTATATATGGTTGTATGCGTTTGTATGTATATATATATATATATATATATATGTCTATGTATGCTTGTATGTGTAATTCCATGTGTGTGTGTATATATAATTATATATATATATATATATATATATATATATATATATATATATATATATATATATATATATATATATATATATATATATATATATATATATATTTCTCTTGTTAAGTGTGTTCAGTCCACGGGTCATCCATTACTTATGGGATATATTCTCCTTCCCAACAGGAAGTTGCAAGAGGATCACCCAAGCAGATCTGCTATATAGCTCCTCCCCTCACATGTCATATCCAGTCATTCTCTTGCAACCCTCAACAAAGAAGGAGGTCGCGAGAGGAGCTGGAGTTTTTACATAACTTAACTATTAACTATTCTTCAATCAAAAGTTTGTTATTTTAAATGGCACCGGAGTGTGCTGTTTTTCTATCTCAGGCAGTATTTGGAAGAAGAAACTGCCTGCGTTTTTTAATCTATGATCTTAGCAGGCGTAACTAAGATCCACTGGCTGTTCTCGACATTCTGAGGAGTGGGGTAACTTCAGACTGGGAATAGCATGCGGGGTCCTCCGCAAATGAGGTATGTGCGGTACTTTATTTTCTGGGAATGGAATTGATTAAGAAAATACTGCTGTTACCGTATGATGTAAGTACAGCCTTAAATGCAGTAGTAGCAACTGGTATCAGGCTGATAAATGTATGCGCAGTCGAGTTATATTCTAGGGACTAGAATTTGACTGAGAAAATACTGTTAACACTGAAATAATATTTAAGCCTTCTCTGCAGTGGTAGCGACTGGTAGCAGGCTTAGTGATAGCTTTGCATGACATTGAAAAATGTTGTTTTTTAATAAAACGTTTACTGGCATGTTATTCGTTTTTTGTGAGGTACTTTGGTGATAAATCGCTTTGGGCATGATTTTTTTCCACATGGCTAACATATTTTTCTGCATGGAAACTGTTATATCAGGGTTCCCACTGTTGTCATTGGAGTGGGAGGGCCCTTGTTTTAGCGCCTTGTTGCGCAGTTAAAATTATTGCACAGTCTTTCTGCTTCTTCCTCCTTGATCCAGGACGTCTCTAGAGAGCTCAGGGGTCTGCAAATTTCATTTGTGAGGGAGGTAATCAGTCACAGCAGATCTGTGACAGTGTGCTGGCTGTGATTAAAAGCGTTAAATCTTAATTGATATCTGTTTTATCCGTTTTGGGTATCGAGGGGTTAATCATCCTTTTGCTAATGGGTGCAATCCTCTGCTAATTGTACACTTCTTGTTAAGAATTGTTTAATTATATCTGTATTTTTGAAGCGCTGTAGCGTTTTTTATATTGCTTGTAAAACTTATTGAAATTGATTTCCAAGCTTGCTAGTTTCATTGCTAAGTCTGTTTTAAACATGTCTGATTGAGAGGAAACTGTTTGTTCATCATGTTCAAAAGCCAATGTGGAGCCCAATAGAACGATGTGTACCAATTGTATTGATATTGCTTTGAATAAAAGTCAATCTGTACCGATAAAGAAGCTATCACCAGACAACGAGGGGGAAGTTATGCCGCCTAACTCTCCTCACGTGTCAGTACCTGCGTCTCCCGCTCGGGAGATGCGTAGGATTGAGACACCTAGTACATCTAGGCCCTTACAAATCACTTTACATGATATAGCTAATGTTATGAAAGAAGTATTATATAATATGCCCGAATTAAGGGGCTAACACGATAGCTCTGGGTTAAGGACAGAGCGCGCTGATGACACGAGAGCCATGTCTGATACTGCGTCACAACTTGCAGAACATGAGGACGGTGAGCTTCATTCTGTCGGTGACGGTTCTGATTCGGGGAGACCGGATTCAGAAATTTCAAATTTTAAATTTAAGCTTGAGAACCTCCGTGTGTTAATAGGGGAGGTTTTAGCGGCTCTGAATGATTGCGACACGGTGGCAATTCCAGAGAAATTGTGTAGGTTGGATAGATACTATGCGGTACCGGTGTGTACTGACGTTTTTCCTATACCAAAAAGACTTACAGAGATTATCAGTAAGGAGTGGGATAGACCCGGTGTGCCTTTTTCCCCTCCCCCGATATTTAGAAAAATGTTCCCTATAGACGCCACCACACAAGACTTATGGCAGACGGTCCCTAAGGTGGAGGGAGCAGTTTCTACGTTAGCCAAGCGTACCACTATCCCGGTGGAGGATAGCTGTGCTTTCTCAGATCCAATGGATAAAAAATTAGAGGGTTATCTTAAGAAAATGTTTGTTCAACAGGGTTTTATATTGCAGCCTCTTGCATGCATTGCGCCTGTCACGGCTGCAGCGGCATTCTGGTTTGAGTCTCTGGAAGAGGCGATTCGCACAGAGCAGTTGGATTAGGCCTTGAGCAAAGTTAGAACCCTTAAGCAAGCTAATGCGTTTGTTTCAGATGCCGTAGTACATCTAACCAAACTTACGGCTAAAAATTCCGGATTCGCCATACAGGCGCGCAGAGAGCTCTGGCTTAAATCCTGGTCAGCGGATGTAACTTCCAAGTCTAAGCTACTTAACATTCCTTTCAAAGGGCAGACCTTATTCGGGCCCGGCTTGAAGGAAATTATTGCTGACATTACGGGAGGTAAGGGCCACGCCCTTCCTCAGGACAGGGCCAAACCAAAGGCCAAACAGTCTAATTTTCGTGCCTTTCGTAACTTCAAGGCAGGAGCAGCATCGACTTCCTCCGCTCCAAAACAGGAAGGAACTACTGCTCGTTACAGACAAGGTTGGAAAGGCAACCAGTCATGGAACAAGGGCAAGCAGGCCAGAAAGCCTTCTCCCGCCCCTAAGACAGCATGAAGTCAGGGCCCCCTATCCAGAGCCGGATTTAGTGGGGGGCAGACTTTCTCTCTTTGCCCAGGCTTGGGCAAGAGATGTGCAGGATCCCTGGACGTTAAAGATTATATCTCAGGGATACCTTCTGGATTTCAAATCCTCTCCTCCACAAGGGAGGTTCCATCTTTCGAGGTTATCGACAAACCTAGTAAAGAGAGAGGCATTTCTACAATGTGTACAAGACCTCTTAATGATGGGGGTGATCCACTCAGTTCCGCGATCGGAACAGGGACAAGGATTTTACTCAAATCTATTTGTGGTTCCCAAAAAAGAGGGAACCTTCAGACCAATCTTGGACTTAAAGATCTTAAACAAATTCCTAAGGGTACCATCGTTCAAGATGGAAACCATTCGAACCATCCTACCCATGATCCAAGAGGGTCAATATATGACTACGGTGGACTTAAAGGATGCTTACCTTCATATACCGATTCACAAAGATCATTATCGGTACCTGAGGTTTGCTTTTCTAGACAGGCATTACCAGTTTGTGGCTCTTCCCTTCGGGTTAGCCACGGCCCCGAGAATTTTTACGAAGGTTCTGGGCTCACTTCTGGCGGTACTAAGACCACGAGGCATAGCGGTGGCTCCGTACCTAGACGACATTCTGATACAAGCGTCAAGTTTTCAGAATGCAAAGTCTCATACAGAGATAGTTCTAGCATTTCTGAGGTCGCATGGGTGGAAAGTGAACGTGGAAAAGAGTTCTCTGTTACCACTCACACGGGTTCCTTTTCTAGGGACTCTTATAGATTCTGTAGAGATGAAGATTTACCTGACGGAGTCCAGGTTATCAAAGATTCTCAATGCTTGCCGTGTCCTTCATTCCATTCCAAGCCCATCGGTAGCTCAGTTCATGGAGGTAATCGGCTTAATGGTAGCGGCAATGGACATAGTGCCATTTGCGCGCCTGCATCTCAGACCGCTGCAACTATGCATGCTCAGTCAATGGAACGGGGATTACTCAGATCTGTCCCCTTTGCTAAATCTGGACCAGGAGACCAGAGATTCGCTTCTCTGGTGGTTGTCACCGGTTCATCTGTCCAAAGGAATGACATTTCGCAGGCCAGATTGGACGATTGTAACAACGGATGCCAGCCTTCTAGGCTGGGGAGCAGTCTGGAATTCCCTGAAGGCTCAGGGATCGTGGACTCAGGAGGAGAAACTCCTCCCAATAAACATTCTAGAATTAAGAGCAATATTCAATGCTCTTCTGGCTTGGCCTCAGTTAGCAAAGCTGAGGTTCATCAGATTTCAGTCGGACAATATCACGACTGTGGCTTGCATCAATCATCAAGGGGGAACCAGGAGTTCCCTAGCGATGTTGGAAGTCTTGAAGATAATTCGCTGGGCAGAGTCTCACTCTTGCCACCTGTCAGCGATTCACATCCCAGGCGTAGAGAACTGGGAGGCAGATTTCCTAAGTCGCCAGACTTTTCATCCGGGAGAGTGGGAACTTCACCCGGAGGTTTTTGCTCAACTGATTCGTCGTTGGGGCAAACCGGATCTGGATCTCATGGCATCTCGCCAGAACGCGAAGCTTCCTTGTTACGGATCCAGGTCCAGGGACCCGGGAGCGGTGCTGGTAGATGCATTAGCAGCCCCTTGGGTTTTCAACATAGCTTATGTGTTTCCACCGTTTCCGTTGCTACCTCGGCTGATTGCCAGGATCAAACAGGAGAGGGCATCGGTAATTCTGATAGCGCCTGCGTGGCCACGCAGGACCTGGTATGCAGACCTAGTGGACATGTCGTCCTGTCCACCATGGTCTCTTCCTCTGAGGCAGGACCTTCTAATTCAGGGTCCTTTCAACCATCCAAACCTAATTTCTCTGAGGCTGACTGCCTGGAAATTGAACGCTTGATTCTATCAAAGCGTGGGTTTTCGGATTCGGTTATTGATACATTAATACAGGCTCGGAAACCTGTGACAAGAAAAATTTACCATAAGATATGGCGTAAATATTTATATTGGTGCGAATCCAAGAGTTACTCATGGAGTAAGGTTAGAATTCCTAGGATATTAGCTTTTCTACAAGAGGGTTTGGAGAAGGGTTTATCCGCTAGTTCGCTAAAGGGACAGATTTCAGCTCTGTCCATTCTTTTACACAAACGTCTGGCGGAGCATCCAGACGTCCAGGCCTTTTGTCAGGCTTTGGCTAGAATTAAGCCTGTGTTTAAAGCTGTTGCTCCTCCGTGGAGCTTAAACTTGGTTCTTAAAGTTCTTCAGGGTGTTCCGTTTGAACCCCTTCATTCCATTGATATTAAGCTTTTATCTTGGAAAGTTTTGTTTTTGATGGCTATTTCCTCGGCTCGAAGAGTCTCTGAGTTATCTTCCTTACATTGTGATTCTCCTTATCTGATCTTTCATTCAGATAAGGTAGTTCTGCGTACTAAACCTTGGGTTTTTACCTAAGGTTGTTTCTAACAGGAATATCAATCAAGAGATTGTTGTTCCATCATTATGTCCTAATCCTTCTTCAAAGAAGGAACGTCTTTTGCATAATCTAGACGTGGTCCGTGCTCTGAAGTTCTACTTACAGGCAACTAAAGATTTTAGACAAACTTCTTCTCTGTTTGTCGTTTACTCTGGACAGAGGAGAGGTGAAAAGGCTTCGGCTACCTCTCTCTCTTTTTGGCTTCGTAGCATAATACGTTTAGCCTATGAGACTGCTGGACAGCAGCCTCCTGAAAGAATTACAGCTCATTCCACTAGAGCTGTGGCTTCCACCTGGGCCTTTAAGAATGAGGCCTCTGTTGAACAGATTTGCAAGGCTGCAACTTGGTCTTCACTTCATACTTTTTCCAAATTTTACAAATTTGACACTTTCGCTTCTTCGGAGGCTGGTTTTGGGAGAAAGGTTCTACAGGCAGTGGTTCCTTCTGTTTAATCCTGCCTTGTCCCTCCCATCATCCGTGTACTTAGCTTTGGTATTGGTATCCCATAAGTAATGGATGACCCGTGGACTGAACACACTTAACAAGAGAAAACATAATTTATGCTTACCTGATAAATTTATTTCTCTTGTAGTGTGTTCAGTCCACGGCCCGCCCTGTCTTTTTTTAAGGCAGGTTCTAAATTTTAAAATTATAACTCCAGTCACCACTGCAGCTTATAGTTTCTCCTTTCTCGTCTTGTTTCGGTCGAATGACTGGATATGACATGTGAGGGGAGGAGCTATATAGCAGCTCTGCTTGGGTGATCCTCTTGCAACTTCCTGTTTGGAAGGAGAATATATCCCATAAGTAATGGATGACCCGTGGACTGAACACACTACAAGAGAAATAAATTTATCAGGTAAGCATAAATTATGTTATATATATATATATATATATATAGAGAGAGAGAGAGATCAGTGTGGAAGAAGGGCACTCTCAGGATTTGTATAGAGAAGAATATTTTCTTTTCTTTATTCTTAGAACATTAATACATGGTCGACGTTTCGGCCCTCAGTTGGGCCTTCATCAGGACAGGTATGATCTGAAATACAAACATATAGACAAATACTAGAAACATAGAACAATAGAAACAACACGCAACAAGTCACAGACTACCTATATCACCATCACCAATAAAATTAAAAAACAGACTGTGCAGTCTGAAATGGGAATTATCCAACCTTCAACAAAGGATACCCAAAGAACAAACCAAGGACATGCAGGATAAAGATGCAAAAGCAGATACAAATAATATGTTACAGTGAAGATAAGAAGAATAACAATGACTGTATAGACTATGCCGTCTGAGATCGTACAACTTTCAACAAAGGATACCAAAGAACAACTTTCAACTAAGGATACCAAAGAACAAACCGTGGGCATACAGGACAAAAATGCAAAAGAAAATAGTATTGTAGGATATAGATAACATCAATAACAACGAAGGCCAGAGACCATAAGATAAAGAAATGCCAAACATAAATTTACTATGCATCAGTATGTATACCAAAGCAAAGTGGTATACCCCGCTCAACAGTCTCATGTGAGAATATTTGTAGCAAAACTGGATAAATGCAAACAGACGTAAGATAAGACCCAGACAAGGACTTAGCAAAAGTGAAAAGTATATACTTAACATAAAAAGTAAATAGAGTTACGATCCAACACATAAAACAAAAACAATGGCAGATGCGTGGAACGCCTGCTATGTGCTTACCGAAACACGTAAAACAGATAATGGCAGGGCGCAAAGCTTAATCAAAATGTAAAAATTGTGTGTATAGAAACTTAGCAATAGATAATAGCCAAAGCGGTACTACGGATAAAAGAAGAACCAAGTCACACATAGTAGGGTCTCAAGATGAAACGATAAAAACAAGCGAGAGAGTATAGCAGTTATAAGGGAGTCAGTATACAAACAGCACCAAACTACATTTAGCCCAATGGTGTGCGGAACATGCTAAAAGCCCATAGCAATATATATAACCTGTCAAGCTGATGTGAATCAAGAAATAGCACAAGTCAGAGCCTTATGGCTCAAAGTAAATGAGCTAAAAACAGCATTAAAATACCTTTAAACTGCCGAGTGGCAGTAATCATAGATCCAAACAGGCGAGTGAAGGTAGATACCGGGTACCGTAGACGCAATGAGTCCCTGATAGGGTGAGACCAGCCAACACCTCCCGTAGCTATGGCAACCAGTCAGTTGTTTACACCATTGTAAAACACCTAATAACCCATATTGCAGGGGAGCGGGATACAGCTACCCGTGATGTAAAAAAGAAAACACATTGTCAACATACAAAGGCAGATGGCTCAAAAAACAAACCTTTACGAGAATTAAAGTATCACACCATATCCAGCCCAACACACGCCCAACAGCCGCAAATAGGACCACCGCCACCAACTGAACTCACATACCCATACCAGAGCGCTGGGTGTGTATATGTCAAAGAAGAACATGGTATACTAGCACAACGAGGGTGCTGCAGATAGCATGGTTCAGTTATAAACCGCGATTAAGGCCAGTATAGACACAGTGATTTAAACACACAACGAGCGGTATGACCTAGAAGGGCACTCTCGGCAATACTAATATAAAGCCATCAGATGCAGTGTCTATAATGAAAACAGAATGTTCAAGGGCAAGGGGCCACACAACTAAACTTAGGTGTGGAAGCCCAGGTAGTCAGATACATATATGATACAAGACAGACCCAGTAGGAGATGTCTAAAGGGGACCATAAAAAATCCAAGGTAAAGAACATACACTGGAAACAAAGTAGTGAGGGCCACGTATGGCACATGTAATCAAATACGAGTAGCCCAGCAAAGAATGTCATCTATATATACATCCAAAGTGTGTACCTCACATTTGAGGGAGACAGAGACAACTGCCCGAGCAGGCTGCAAAATACTTTGAACTTAAATAGGAAAGCCCCTGTTTGGTGCCTAACTCAGAAAATTAGTACGCCAGCAGACGATAATGTATACATATAAGACAAAGATAAAATATGTCTAGCATGCTCCGGGGAATAACCAGGATGGTGATATGCTGCCCATACTCCAAAGGTTCACACAGACACCAACAGAAAGAGAGATAGCATAGGGTCAATCATATAATTAGATGAAATAGAGTGAACAGAACGCAACCCTAAAAATATGAAAAATACACAGAAGCAGAGTACAAGAAAACAATAAATACAGAATATACATCAAATAAGCCATGAGCCAATTTTGAGATAGTGATGGTGAAAGAACATTGTCCCCTATTTAAGGCGGTACCCGGTATCTACCTTCACTCGCCTGTTTGGATCTATGATTACTGCCACTCGGCAGTTTAAAGGTATTTTAATGCTGTTTTTAGCTCATTTACTTTGAGCCATAAGGCTCTGACTTGTGCTATTTCTTGATTCACATCAGCTTGACAGGTTATATATATATTGCTATGGGCTTTTAGCATGTTCCGCACACCATTGGGCTAAATGTAGTTTGGTGCTGTTTGTATACTGACTCCCTTATAACTGCTATACACTCTTGCTTGTTTTATCGTTTCATTTTGAGGCCCTACTATGTGTGACTTGGTTCTTCTTTTATCTGTAGTATCGCTTTGGCTATTATCTATTGCTAAGTTTCTATACACACAATGTTTACATTTTGATTAAGCTTTGCGCCCTGCCATTATCTGTTTTACGTGCTTCGGTAAGTACATAGCAGGCGTTCCACGCATCTGCCATTGTTTTTGTTTTTTTCTTGTTTTATGTGTTGGATCGTAACTCTATTTACTTTTTATGTTAAGTATATACTTTTCACTTTTGCTTAGTCCTTGTCTGGGTCTTACCTTACGTTTGTGTTTGTATTTATCCAGTTTTGCTACAAATATTCTCACATGAGACTGTTGAGCGGGGTATACCACTTTGGTATACATACTGATACATAGTATATTTATGTTTGGCATTTCTTTCTCTTATGGACTTTGGCCTTCGTTGTTATTGATGTTATCTGTATCCTAGAACACTATTTTATTTTGCATTTTTGTCCTGTATGCCCACGGTTTGTTCTTTGGTATCCTTAGTTGAAAGTTGTTCTTTGGTATCCTTTGTTGAAAGTTGTACGATCTCAGACGGCATAGTCTATACAGTCGTTGTTATTCTTGTTATCTTCACTGTAACATTATTTGTATCTACTTTTGCATCTTTATCCTGCATGTCCTTGGCTTGTTCTTTGGGTATCCTTTGTTGATGGTTGGATAATTCCCATTTCAGACTGCACAGTCTGTTTTTTAATTTTATTGGTGATGGTGATATAGGTAGTCTGTGACTTGTTGCGTGTTGTTTCTATTGTTCTATGTTTCTAGTATTTGTCTATATGTTTGTCTTTCAGATCATACCTGTCCTGATGAAGGCCCAACTGAGGGCCGAAACATCGACCATGTATTAATGTTCTAAGAATAAAGACAAGAAAATATTCTTCTCTATACAAATCCTGAGAGTGCCCTTCTTCCACACTGATCTCTATAATTATCTCATAAGGATTGCACCCAGGTCGTGGCTGCTCCACCTGGTTGGAGTGCTGGGCTACATGCTATTTGACTTTTGAGATATATATATATATATCTATATATATATATATATATATATATATATATATATATATATATATTTTTGTGTGTATGTATGTATATATTTATGTATGTATTTGTGTGTGTATGTGTGTGTGTGTGTGTGTGATATATATATATATATATATTTCCTCCATCTTCCAGCAGAAAGCAAGTTGAAATTTTTTAAGAGATATCTATGTCATTACTTAGTTTTTCTAAAATCACAAGCTTCAGTAAGATTCTATAAACATGTACTACATTTTATGCATTTTGGACCATGATAAATTGAGTAACCCTAAATGCTTTGTGTTTGTTTGTTAGCCGGGAGAAGCTGTGGATCTGTATGGAGTTCTGCGGCGGGGGCTCACTCCAGGACATCTACCATGGTACAAACCCACCTCCCTGCTCACAGTAGGAAACATAATGACACATAGATGAAAGAACATTTCTGTAGCTTGTCCTGTCGTATGTTTTAGAGAAGCTGACTCTTCACTAATAGTTTTCTCAGATCCTCTCCTTCAGTCAGATATTATGCATCATTCTGACCATACTGCAACACTTCTGCAATCTGCAGCACATGCCAAAGATTTAAAGGGGCAGTGCCCCCTCATGGTTTAATAAGAGGCATTTTTAATGTATTTGTTTAAAGACAGAACATGCAATTAAAAAAAAAATACTTTCTCCTTGTATGATTTGTTGAAGAGTATCCCTACTTAATTCACGAGTGTGCATGTCTTGAGAGATATAGTGTCAGTATTTGCAACAACGTAAAACACTGCTGCCATATAGTGTTTAAGAAATGCCCTTTTTTGAATGAATAATAATAATAAAAAAATCTTGTTCTGCCCTGTTGCAGGTGTATAGACAAGTACTCAGCCAGTTTGACTGAGCTACCTATGCTGCATTAGAGATTGTAAAAAGAGCCTAGACTGTTGATGTGACCTTACAACTTGTAACAGAGAAGCTGTAGCGTATTGTGTGGTCACTTCTTGCCCTGTTCAGATGTTTTTATCAGATATTCTGGCATTCTGACCTGTTTGCTGATGGCTCTGATGATGTGTTATCACAACACTTAAAACTTTATTTAAAATAAAAAAGACATAAGGTTGGACAATCACCTACTGATTTTGAAATGTTAGGTTTTATTCTAAAATTAGCTCTGCTAAAAAAAAAAGAGAAATGTAGGTCTGATAAATTGTTGGTTATAGCATCTTTACATAAGCTTTTCCTGTCTGGGGTTAAATTGCGTAACACTGAAAAGAATGTTTAATATCATATTTTAAAATAATCTTAATGCTTCCTTGTACAGAGCCCTATATCCAGCTTCCTACTTTAAGCTCCAGAGCCAATTGGCACAGAAAGTTAGTCATTTGCAATGTGATGATACATCTCTATCTATATATTCCAATGTACAGTATGCAAGTAGAAAGCTCTCACCGAGTCTTCAACAGCAATAAATCTTAGTTTATTTAAACATAGTGATGTTTCAGGGGTATTAGCCCCGTCCTCAGACCAAAAATATAACACATTACATACCTCTCCCTTTATACGCCATCACCGTAACACTTTAGCCGCGAAACGGAAGTCCTTCTGCGTCATTGCCGCACCAGTGCGCAGACCCAGCTGTTGCCGTGGTTACCGGACACGGCGTGACTAAAAACAAGACAGGGAATAGTATTTACAAACATAGAATATTACGATCTAACCTGATCGCTATGTACTTATAATATCATCAGCTCTAAACTTAAATGCAGAATACAAGGAACAATGTTACAAAGCCTATCATCGTAAGCGGTCATAGATAGAAAAAATAATAAATGAAACAAAATGTGCAGTAAATTAAACCTATCTGAACTTAATAGCATAGCTACAAATTAGGCAGAAAATATTGGGACAAAAGTCAAAATAAAATAAAACAAAAATAAATAAATACAAAGATAAATACAAAACACATAGAGCATCCTAACTTCATAATCCATCAAATAGCCCATCATAGTAGGTTTATGATGTTGTCTTGATTGATGTTCAGACACTAACATTCATTTTCATTAGCCTGTCTTAACCAATATCTATATATAATATATTTTCCATTTTACCAGAGTTTGATGAAGCCAAGACCAAATAAAAGTATTATCTTTGCATGAAACAGGCTAGTAACACACTGATGTCCTATAATAGTTTCTTGTATGTGTAAGTTTTAATATACTGCGCTACCTTACACTAATGGAATGTGCTTCTTCGTGTTTTGTTTCTCAGTAGCGCATGAGGAAGCAAGGACTTATGTAGTTGGATGCTTATCTGTATGTTTATTTTCAATACATTTAGGTTAGTGGACAAAAGTGGTTTTAGCTGCAAGAATTTAACAGAGGCTCACTTTATCTTACATTTTACCTTCATTGTTGTTTTTTTTTTTTTTTTTAGAGAATATGTAAGAATTTCTTCCTTGTCCCGAGCTGCACTATTGTATGTCTGTATATCTGAACCCTTTAAAACTGTATAGGAAGTGCTGTATATCTCTAGAATATAGTCAGAGCTCTGTAGGTCTGGCAGTCTTACTTCTTATACAGTGCCAGAAGAGAAAGGCTTGTAGGAAGGCAGCAGTAGTGTTCTTGCAAAGTATGGTTTGACAATTCTTTCCAGTGTCAGATTGGGTTAAAGATCTTGCCATACAAATAATGTTGCATCCTGGTTAAAGGGATAGAAATGTAAAAAATAAAATGTGTTTGGGTGTATTTAAACTTTACTGTACTTCTATTAGCAAAAATGCTTCTAGTAAAAGTTTTAGTTTTTCTGCAGCATACACGCACATCCTGTGAGGGCCCATGCACCAATATTTAAACACCAAACCTTCTCAGAGAGCTGGCAGTGGTGTGTATTGCTCCTGAAGATGTAATTTGTGTCATACGAGCCACTGCTGACTCTCTGAGAAAGTGAAGTGTCTGTATACTGGTGCACGGCCCTCACAGGATATGTGCGTATGCTGCAGAGAAACAGTGATAACATTTACTAGAAGTATTTTTGCTAATGGATGTATATTGCAAAATGCTTATTTCAAACTGAAATGCCACAATGCACATTTAAATTTTGACCTTTCTATCCTTTAAAGGAACTTAAATTACATGGTCTGATTTGTTAGTTAATTTTTTTTTTGCAATAATGGCCTTGTTAATTGTGTTTATCCTCTAACAAGACTAAAACACACAAGTAAAGTCCCACTTGGGAGCCACAGTCTTTGGACGGTATGTGCAAATGCCTGTCCTTGATTGGTTGACACAATTCCTGCTTAGGTGCTGCAATACTTGTGGCTACTGTGTGGGGCTTTACCTATGTAGGATATAATATTTAACTCTTTAAATAGGATGCACCTTTAAAACTAAATGTATAAATATAACCAATAAAATAATCCATTACACATTAGCAAAAAAATAAGTGCAGCTCATTAAGGAAAAGTGCAGAACTCTATTTGTGTGGAAACTATTCTCACATATACATAATCCTTTGTAGCTTGAAATCTGGCTATTTGAAACTCCAAAATGAATTAGACTTTCCATCTTTCAAATAACTGCTTAGTTAGCTGTTTGTATGTTGTGGTTTCTGTTGTATGAATCAAATTATATATATTTATATATATTCTTTTCTTTTCAGTAACCGGTCCTTTGTCAGAACCCCAGATAGCCTATATGTGCCGAGAAACGTTGCAGGTACCAAACTTCCTCCAGTTAATGCACCACAACACTTGTTCCTATCCTTCCTTCTTTACAGGAGTTAGCTCCTGTTGTATTGGCAATCGCTCCTATTTCACTGGGGAACTTTTGTATAAAATGTATCAAATGTTATATTTGCTACCTCTTTGTACAAAAATGTACCATAGTTTAATTTCATAATTTACCATATGTGCAGGTACTCATATACAATTGGCAGTCTTTCTCTTTTTTTTTTTCTTTCATGTTTTCTTTCTTGAATGGCTTATGAAATGTAAACAGACAGGAAACACCTTGTAATTACAAGGCCATTGTGTTGGTATAGAATAAAAAATCAGCCATTTTTAAACAGATTAACTTTTCTTTCATGTAATTAGCAAGAGTCCATGAGCTAGTGACGTATGGGATATACATTCCTACCAGGAGGGGCAAAGTTTCCCAAACCTCAAAATGCCTATAAATACACCCCTCACCACACCCACAAATCAGTTTTTACAAACTTTGCCTCCCATGGAGGTGGTGAAGTAAGTTTGTGCTAGATTCTTCGTTGATATGCGCTTCGCAGCAGGCTGGAGCCCGGTTTTCCTCTCAGTGTGCAGTGAATGTCAGAGGGATGTGAAGAGAGTATTGCCTATTTGAATTCAATGATCTCCTTCTACGGGGTCTATTTCATAGGTTCTCTGTTATCGGTCGTAGAGATTCATCTCTTACCTCCCTTTTCAGATCGACGATATACTCTTATATATACCATTACCTCTACTGATTCTCGTTTCAGTACTGGTTTGGCTTTCTACTACATGTAGATGAGTGTCCTGGGGTAAGTAAGTCTTATTTTTGTGACACTCTAAGCTATGGTTGGGCACTTTTATATAAAGTTCTAAATATATGTGTTTAAACATTTATTTGCCTTGATTCAGGATGTTCAACATTCCTTATTTCAGACAGTCAGTTTCATTATTGGGATAATGCATATGAATAATCATTTTTTCTTACCTTTAAATTTGATTTTTTTTCCTGTGGGCTTTTCAGACTCGCGGGAGCTGAAAATGCTTCTTTTTATTGCGTCATTTTTGGCGCAGACTTTTTTGGCGGAAAAAATTTCTTTGTCATTTCCGGCGTCATACTTGTCGCCGGAAGTTGAGTAATTTTTTTGACGTTTTTGCGTCAAAAATGTCGGCGTCACCGGATGTGGTGTCATTTCTCTTGTAAGGTGTATCCAGTCCACGGATCATCCATTACTTGTGGGATATTCTCATTCCCAACAGGAAGTTGCAAGAGGACACCCACAGCAGAGCTGTAATATAGCTCCTCCCCTAACTGTCATAGCCAGTCATTCTCTTGCAACTCTCAACAAGCTAGGACGTTGTAGGAGAGAGTGGTTAAATATAGCTAGTTTATTTTCTTCAATCAAAAGTTTGTTATTTTTAAATAGTACCGGAGTTGTGCTATTTTATCTCAGGCAGTAAATAGAAGAAGAATCTGCCTGAGGTTTCTATGATCTTAGCAGGTTGTAACTAAGATCCATTGCTATTCTCACATATGTCTGAGGGGATTACACAGATGAGGTAACTTCAGCGAGAGAATGGCGTGCAGTTTATTCTGCTATCAGGTATGTGCAGTTATAATTTTTTCTAGAGATGGAAAACACTAGAAAATGCTGCTGATACCGGATTAATGTAAGTTAAGCCTGAATACAGTGATTTAATAACGACTGGTATCATGCTTACTCCCAGGGGTAATACCCTTATGATATTTACAATATAAAATGTTTGTTGGCATGTTTAATCGTTTTTATATATGCTTTGGTGATAAAACTTTATTGGGGCCTAGTTTTTTCCACATGGCTGGCTTAAATTTTGACTAGAAACAATTTCCACTGTTGTAGTATAAAAGTTACAGTTGGTGCAGTTAAAATTACAAACTGTGACATCCAGCTTCCCTCAAAGGCCCTCTGAATGCTATAGGACATCTCTAAAGGGCCCAAAGGCTTTCCAAAGTCGTTTATTGGGGAAGGTAGGGCCACAGCTTGCTGTGGCAGTTGGTTGTGACTGTTAAAAAATGTCTATTCGTTTTTTTTTTATCTGTTTTTTGAACTAAGGGGTTAATCATCCATTTGCAAGTGGGTGCAATGCTCTGTTAGCCTATTATACACACTGTAAAAATTTCGTTTGATTTACTGCATTTTTTCACTGTTTTTCAAATTCTGACAAAATTTGTTTCTCTTAAAGGCACAGTACCGTTTTTTATATTTGCTTGATTTAAAGTGTTTTCCAAGCTTTCTAGTCTCATTGCTATTTTGTATAAACATGTCTGACGTAGAAGAAACTCCTTGTTTATTATGTTTAAAAGCCATGGTGGAACCCCCTCTTAGAATGTGTACCAAATGTACTGATTTCATTTTATGCAATAAAGATCATTTTCTGTCTTTAAAAAATGTATCACCAGAGGAATCTGACGAGGGGGAAGTTATGCCGACTAACTTTCCCCACGTGTCAGACCCTTTGACTCCCGCTTAAGGGACTCCCGCTCAAATGGCGCCAAGTACATCTAGGGCGCCCATAGCGTTTACTTTACAAGACATGGCGGCAGTCATGGATAATACACTGTCAGCGGTATTAGCCAGACTACCTGAACTTAGAGGTAAGCGAGATAGCTCTGGGGTGAGACAAAATGCAGAGCATACTGACGCTTTAAGAACCATGTCTGATACTGCCTCACAATATGCAGAAGCTGAGGAAAGAGAGCTTCAGTCAGTGGGTGATGTTAATGACTCAGGAAAGATACCTGATTCTAATATTTCTACATTTTAAATTTCAGCTTGAACACCTCCGCGTGTTGCTTAGGGAGGTTTTAGCTGCTCTGAATGACTGTGATACCATTGCAGTGCCAGAGAAATTGTGTAGACTGGATAAATACTTTGCAGTGCCGGTGTGTACTGATGTTTTTCCAAATACCTAAAAGGTTTACAGAAATTATTAATAAGGAATGGGATAGACCAGGTGTGCCGTTCTCTTCCCCTCCTATTTTTAGAAAAATGTTTTTAATAGACACCACCACATGGGACTTATGGCAGACAGTCCCTAAGGTGGAGGGAGCAGTTTCTACTCTAGTAAAGTGTACTACTATCCCTGTCGAGGACAGTTGTGTTTTTTTTTTTTTTTTTTTTTTAGATCCAATGGATAAAAAATTAGAGATTACCTTAAGAAAATATTTATTCAACAAGGTTTTATCCTACAGCCCCTTGCATGCATTGCCCCTGTCACTGCTGCTGCGGCGTACTGGTTTGAGTCTCTGGAAGAGGCTTTACAGGTAGCGACTCCATTGGATGACATACTTGGCAAGCTTAGAGCACTTAAGCTAGCCAATTCTTTTATTCTGATGCCATTGCTCATTTGACTAAACTAACGGCTAAGAATTCTGGTTTTGCTATACAGGCGCGCAGAGCGCTATGGCTTAGATCATGGTCAGCTGACGTGACTTCAAAATCTAAGCTACTTAACATTCCCTTCAAGGGGCAGACCCTATTCGGGCCTGGTTGAAGGAGATTATTGCTGATATCACTGGAGGAAAAGGTCATGCCCTTCCTCAGGACAGGTCCAAATCTAGGGCCAAACAGTCTAATTTTCGTGCCTTTCAAAACTTCAAGGCAGGTGCGGCATCAACTTCCTCTAATAATAAACAAGAGGGAACTTTTGCTCAATCCAAGACGGTCTGGAGACCAAACCTGACATGGAAAAAAGGTAAGCAGGTAAAAAAGCCTGCTGCTGCCTCTAAGACAGCATGAAGGAACGGCCCCCTATCCGGGAACGGATCTAGTAGGGGGCAGACTTTCACTCTTTGCCCAGGCGTGGGCAAGAGATGTTCAGGATCCCTGGGCGTTGGAAATTTTATCCCAGGGATATCTTCTGGACTTCAAAGCTTCCCCCCCAAAAGGGAGATTTCACCTTTCACAATTATCTGCACACCAGATAAAGAGAGAGGCATTCTTACACTGTGTACGAGTCCTCCTAGTTATGGGAGTGATCCATCCAGTTCCAAAGGAGGAACAGGGACAGGTTTTTACTCAAATCTGTTTGTGGTTCCCAAAAAAGAGGGAACCTTCAGACCAATTTTGGATCTAAAGATCTTAAACAAATTCCTCAAAATTCCGTCGTTCAAGATGGAAACTATTCGTACCATCCTACCACTGATCCAGGAGGGTCAATATATGACTACAGTGGATCTAAAGGATGCTTATCTTCACATTCCGATACACAAAGATCATCATCGGTTTCTCAGGTTTGCCTTTTAAGACAGGCATTACCAGTTGTAGCTCTTCCCTTGGGATTAGCTACAGCCCCAAGAATCTTTACAAAGGTTCTAGGGTCACTTATGGCGGTCCTAAGGCCGCGGGGCATAGCAGTAGCCCCTTATTTAGACGACATCCTGATACAGGCGTCAAACTTCCAAATTGCCAAGTCTCATACGGACGTAGTACTGGCATTTCTGTGGTCGCATGGGTGGAAAGTAAACAAGGAAAAGAGTTCTCTATCCCCACTCACAAGAGTTTCCTTTCTAGGGACTCTGATAGATTCTGTAGAAATGAAAATTCACCTGACGGAGTCCAGGTTATCAAAGCTTCTAAATTCCTGCCGGGTTCTTCATTCCATTCCGCGCCCTTCGGTGGTTCAGTGTATGGAAGTAATCGGCTTAATGGTAGCGGCAATGGACATAGTGCCGTTTGCACGCTTACATCTCAGACCGCTGCAACTATGCATGCTCAGTCAGTGAAGCGGGGATTACACAGATTTGTCCCCTCAACTGAATCTGGACCAAGAGACCAGGGATTCTCTTCTCTGGTGGCTATCTCGGGTCCATCTGTCCAAAGGTATGACCTTTCGCAGGCCAGATTGGACAATTGTTACGACAGATGCCAGCCTTCTAGGTTGGGGTGCAGTCTGGAACTCCCTGAAGGCTCAGGGATTGTGGACTCAGAAGGAGTCTCTCCTTCCATTAAATATTCTGGAACTAAGAGCGATATTCAAGGCTCTTCAGGCTTGGCCTCAGTTAGCAACTCTGAGGTACATCAGATTTCAGTCGGACAACATCACGACTGTAGCTTACATCAACCATCAAGGGGGAACGAGACGTTCCCTAGAGATGTTAGAAGTTTCAAAAATAATTCGCTGGGCAGAGATTCACTCTTGTCACCTATCAGCTATCCATATCCCAGGTGTAGAGCACTGGGAGGCGGATTTTCTAAGTCGTCAGACTTTTCATCCGGGAGAGTGGGAACTCCATCCGGAGGCATTTGCACAACTGATTCATCGTTGGGGCAAACCAGAACTGGATCTCATGGCGTCTCGCCAGAACGCCAAGCTTCCGTGTTACGGATCCAGGTCCAGGGATCCCAAGGCGACACTGATAGATGCCCTAGCAGTGCCCTGGTCTTTCAACCTGGCTTATGTGTTTCCACCGTTTCCTCTGCTCCCTCGACTGATTGCCAAGATCAAGCAGGAGAGAGCATCAGTGATTCTGATAGCACCTGCGTGGCCACGCAGGACCTGTTTTGCAGATCTAGTGGACATGTCATCCTTTCCACCATGGTCTCTGCCTCTGAAACAGGACCTTCTACTTCAGGGTCCTTTCAACCATCCAACTCTAATTTCTCTGAGGCTGACTGCCTGGAGATTGAACGCTTGATTTTATCAAATCGTGGCTTCTCCGAGTCAGTTATTGATACCTTAAGACAGGCACGAAAGCCTGTCACCAGGAAAATTTACCATAAGGTATGGCGTAGATATCTTTATTGGTGTGAATCCAAGGGTTACTCATGGAGTAAGGTCAGGATTGCTAGGATATTATCTTTTCTCCAAGAAGGTTTGGAAAAAGGATTGTCAGCTAGTTAAGCATCTGGCAGATGTTCCAGACGTTCAGGCATTTTGTCAGGCTTTAGTTAGAATCAAGCCTGTGTTTAAACCTGTTGCTCCACCATGGAGCTTAAACTTGGTTCTTAAGGTTCTTCAAGGAGTTCCGTTTGAACCTCTTCATTCCATAGATATCAAGCTTTTATCTTGGAAAGTTCTTTTTTTTGGTAGCTATTTCCTCGGCTCGTAGAGTCTCTGAGCTATCTGCCTTACAATGTGATTCTCCTTATCTGATTTTTCATACGGATAAGGTAGTCCTGCGTACCAAACCTGGGTTCTTACCTAAGGTGGTATCTAACAAGAATATCAATCAAGAGATTATTGTTCCATCCTTGTGTTACACAATTTGGACGTGGTCCGTGCTTTAAAGTTTTACTTACAAGCTACTAAAGATTTTCGTCAAACATCTGCTTTGTTTGTTGTCTACTCTGGACAGAGTAGAGGTCAAAAGGCTTCGGCAACCTCTTTTTCTTTTTGACTAAGAAGCTTAATCCGCTTAGCCTATGAGACTGCTGGACAGCAACCTCCTGAAAGGATTACAGCTCATTCCACTAGAGCTGTGGCTTCCACTTGGGCCTTTAAAAATGAGGTTTCTTTTGATCAGATTTGCAAGGCGACGACTTGGTCTTCGCTTCATATTTTTTCAAAATTTTACAAATGTGATACTTTTGCTTCTTCGGAGGCTATATTTGGGAGAAAGGTTTTACGGGCAGTGGTTCCTTCCATTTAAGTTCCTGCCTTGTCCCTCCCTTCATCCGTGTACTTTAGCTTTGGTATTGGTATCCCACAAGTAATGGATGATCCGTGGACTGGATACACCTTACAAGAGAAAACACAATATATGCTTACCTGATAAATTTATTTCTCTTGTGGTGTATCCAGTCCACGGCCCGCCCTGTCATTTTAAGGCAGGTAATTTTTAAATTTAAACTACAGTAACCACTACACCCTATGGTTCCTCCTTTCTCGGCTTGTTTTCGGTCGAATGACTGGCTATGACAGTTAGGGGAGGAGCTATATTACAGCTCTGCTGTGGGTGTCCTCTTGCAACTTCCTGTTGGGAATGAGAATATCCCACAAGTAATGGATGATCCGTGGACTGGATACACCACAAGAGAAATAAATTTATCAGGTAAGCATAAATTGTGTTTTTTGGCGCTTAAAGCATTTAGGCGCCAAATAATGTGGGCGTCTTTTTTGGCGCTAAAAAATATGGGCGTCATTATTGTCTCCACATTATTTAAGTCTCATTGTTTATTTGCTTCTGGTTGCTAGAAGCTTGTTCATTGGCATTTTTTCCCATTCCTGAAACTGTCATTTAAGGAATTTGATCAATTTTGCTTTATATGTTGTTTTTTCTATTACATATTGCAAGATGTCTCAGATTGACCCTGAATCAGAAGATACTTCTGGAAAATTGCTGCCTGATGCTGGATCTACCAAAGTTAAGTGTATTTGTTGTAAACTTGTGGTAACTGTTCCTCCGGCTGTTGTTTGTAATGAATGTCATGACAAACTTGTTAATGCAGATAATATTTCCTTTAGTAATGTTCCATTACCTGTTGCTGTTCCATCAACATCTAATATTCAGGGTGTTCCTGTTAACATAAGGGATTTTGTTTCTAAATCTATTAAGAAGGCTATGTCTGTTATTCCTCCTTCCAGTAAACGTAAAAGGTCTTTTAAAACTTCTCATTTTTCAGATGAATTTTTAAATGAACATCATCATTCTGATTCTGTTTCTGATAATGATTTTTCTGGTTCAGAGGATTCTGTTTCAGAGGTTGATACTGATAAATCTTCATATTTATTTAAAATGGAATTTATTCGCTCTTTACTTAAAGAAGTCTTAATTGCATTAGAAATAGAGGAATCTGGTCCTCTTGATACTAAATCTAAACGTTTGAATACGGTCTTTAAACCTCCTGTAGTTATTCCGGAGGTTTTTCCCGTCCCTGATGCTATTTCTGAAGTAATTTCCAGGGAATGGAATAATTTGGGTAATTCATTTACTCCTTCTAAACGGTTTAAGCAATTATATCCTGTGCCATCTGATAGATTAGAGTTTTGGGACAAAATCCCTAAGGTTGATGGGGCTATCTCTACTCTTGCTAAACGTACTACTATTCCTACGGCAGATAGTACTTCCTTTAAGGATCCTTTAGATAGAAAAATTGAATCCTTTCTAAGAAAAGCTTACTTATGTTCAGTTAATCTTCTTAGACCTGCTATATCTTTGGCGGATGTTGCTGCAGCTTCAACTTTCTGGTTGGAAGCTTTAGCACAACAAATAACAGATCATAATACTCATAGCATTGTTAATCTTCTTCAACATGCTAATAACTTTATTTGTGATGCCATCTTTGATATCATTAGGGTTGATGTCAGGTATATGTCTTTAGCTATTTTAGCTAGAAGAGCTTTATGGCTTAAAACTTGGAATGCTGATATGTCTTCTAAGTCAACTTTGCTTTCCCTTTCTTTCCAGGGTAATAAATTGTTTGGTTCACAGTTGGATTCTATTATTTCAACTGTTACTGGGGGGAAAGGAACTTTTTTACCACATGATAAAAGATCTAAGGGTAAATTTAGGTCTGCTAATCGTTTTCGTTCCTTTCGTCACAATAAGGAACAAAAACCTGATCCTTCCCCTACAGGAGCGGTATCAGTTTGGAAACCATCTCCAGTCTGGAATAAATCTAAGCCTTTTAGAAAGCCAAAGCCAGCTCCCAAGTCCACATGAAGGTGCGGCCCTCATTCCAGCCCAGCTGGTAGGGGGCAGATTACGATTTTTCAAAGAAATTTGGATCAATTCGATTCACAATCTTTGGATTCAGAATATTGTTTCACAAGGGTACAGAATAGGCTTCAAGATAAGGCCTCCTGCAAAAAGATTTTTTCTTTCCGGTGTCCCAATAAATCCAGTGAAGGCTCAAGCATTTCTGAAATGTGTTTCAGATCTAGAGTTGGCTGGAGTAATTGTGCCAGTTCCAGTTTTGGAACAGGGGCTGGGGTTTTACTCAAATCTCTTCATTGTACCAAAGAAGGAGAATTCCTTCAGACCAGTTCTGGATTTAAAAATATTGAATCGTTATGTAAGGATTCCAACATTCAAAATGGTAACTATAAGGACTATTCTGCCTTTTGTTCAGCAAGGGCATTATATGTCCACAATAGATTTACAGGATGCATATCTGCATATACCGATTCATCCAGATCACTATCAGTTTCTGAGATTCTCTTTTTTAGACAAGCATTACCAGTTTGTGGCTCTGCCTTTTGGTCTAGCAACAGCTCCAAGGATTTTTACAAAGGTTCTCGGTGCCCTTCTATCTGTAATCAGAGAACAGGGTATTGTGGTATTTCCTTATTTGGACGATATCTTGGTACTTGCTCAGTCTTCACATTTATCAGAATCTCATACGAATCGACTTGTATCGTTTCTTCGAGAACATGGTTGGAGGATCAATTTACCAAAGAGTTCGTTGATTCCTCAGACAAGGGTAACCTTTTTAGGTTTCCAGATAGATTCAGTGTCCATGACTCTTTCGCTGACGGACAAGAGACGTCTGAAATTGATTTCAGCTTGTCGAAACCTTCAGTCTCAATCATTCCCTTCGGTAGCCTTATGCATGGAAATTCTAGGTCTTATGACTGCTGCATCGGACGCGATCCCCTTTGCTCGTTTTCACATGCGACCTCTTCAGCTCTGTATGCTGAACCAGTGGTGCAGGGATTATACAAAGATATCACAATTAATATCTTTAAAACCGATTGTACGACACTCTCTGACGTGGTGGACAGACCACCTTCGTTTAGTTCAGGGGGCTTCTTTTGTTCTTCCGACCTGGACTGTGATCTCAACAGATGCAAGTCTGACAGGTTGGGGAGCTGTATGGGGGTCTCTGACAGCACAAGGGGTTTGGGAATCTCAGGAGGCGAGATTACCAATCAACATTTTGGAACTCCGTGCGATTTTCTTTATCTTATTTATCTTCAGTCGTGGCCTCTTCTAAAGAGAGAGTCGTTCATTTGTTTTCAGACGGACAATGTCACAACCGTGGCATATGTCAATCATCAAGGAGGGACTCACAGTCCTCTGGCTATGAAAGAAGTATCTTGAATACTTGTATGGGCGAAATCCAGCTCCTGTCTAATTTCTGCGGTTCATATCCCAGGTATAGACAATTGGGAAGCGGATTATCTCAGTCGCCAAACATTACATCCGGGCGAATGGTCTCTTCACCCAGAGGTATTTCGTCTGATTGTTCAAATGTGGGGACTTCCAGAAATAGATCTGATGGCTTCTCATCTAAACAAGAAGCTTCCCAGGTATCTGTCCAGATCCAGGGATCCTCAGGCGGAAGCAGTGGATGCATTGTCACTTCCTTGAAAGTATCATCCTGCCTATATCTTTCCGCCTCTAGTTCTTCTTCCAAGAGTGATTTCCAAGATTCTAAAGGAGCGTTCGTTTGTTCTGCTGGTGGCTCCAGCATGGCCTCACAGGTTTTGGTATGCGGATCTTGTCCGGATGGCTACTTGCCAACCGTGGACTCTTCCGTTAAGACCAGACCTTCTATCGCAAGGTCCTTTTTTCCATCAGGATCTCAAATCCTTAAATTTGAAGGTATGGAGATTGAACGCTTGATTCTCAGTCATAGAGGTTTCTCTGACTCCGTAATTAATACTATGTTACAGGCTCGTAAATCTGTATCTAGGAAGATATATTATAGAGTCTGGAAGGCTTACATTTCTTGGTGTTCTTCTCATCATTTTTCTTGGCATTCTTTTAGAATTCCTAGAATTTTACAGTTTCTTCAGGATGGTTTGGATAAAGGTTTGTCTGCAAGTTCCTTGAAAGGACAAATCTCTGCTCTTTCTGTTCTTTTTCACAGAAAGATTGCTAATTTTCCTGATATTCATTGTTTTGTACAGGCTTTGGTTCGCATAAAACCTGTCATTAAGTCAATTTCTCCTCCTTGGAGTTTGAATTTGGTTCTGGGGGCTCTTCAAGCTCCTCCGTTTGAACCTATGCATTCGCTGGATATTAAATTACTTTCTTGGAAAGTTTTGTTCCTTTTGGCCATCTCTTCTGCTAGAAGAGTTTCTGAATTATCTGCTCTTTCTTGTGAGTCTCCTTTTCTGATTTTTCATCAGGATAAGGCGGTGTTGCAAACTTCATTTAAATTTTTACCTAAGGTTGTGAATTCTAACAACATTAGTAGAGAAATTGTGGTTCCTTCATTGTGTCCTAATCCTAAGAACTCTAAGGAAAGATCGTTGCATTCTTTGGATGTAGTTAGAGCTTTTAAATATTATGTTGAAGCTACTAAAGATTTCCGAAAGACTTCTAGTCTATTTGTTATCTTTTCTGGTTCTAGGAAAGGTCAGAAGGCTTCTGCCATTTCTTTGGCATCTTGGTTAAAGTCTTTGATTCATCATGCTTATGTTGAGTCGGGTAGAACTCCGCCTCAAAGGATTACAGCTCATTCGACTAGGTCAGTCTCTACTTCCTGGGCATTTAGGAATGAAGCTTCGGTTGATCAGATTTGCAAAGCAGCAACTTGGTCTTCTTTGCATACTTTTACTAAATTCTACCATTTTGATGTGTTTTCTTCTTCTGAAGCAGTCTTTGGTAGAAAAGTACTTCAGGCAGCTGTTTCAGTTTGATTCTTCTGCTTATAATTTCAGTTTTTTTCATTATAAGATTTAAACTTTGTTTGGGGTGTGGTTTATTTTTCAGCGGAATTGGCTGTTTTTATTTTATCCCTCCCTCTCTAGTGACTCTTGCGTGGAAGATCCACATCTTGGGTATTCATTATCCCATATGTCACTAGCTCATGGACTCTTGCTAATTACATGAAAGAAAACATAATTTATGTAAGAACTTACCTGATAAATTCATTTCTTTCATATTAGCAAGAGTCCATGAGGCCCACCCTTTTTGAGGTGGTTATGATTTTTTTGTATAAAGCACAATTATTCTAATTCCTTATTTTTTATGCTTTCGCACTTTTTTCTTATCACCCCACTTCTTGGCTATTCGTTAAACTGATTTGTGGGTGTGGTGAGGGGTGTATTTATAGGCATTTTGAGGTTTGGGAAACTTTGCCCCTCCTGGTAGGAATGTATATCCCATACGTCACTAGCTCATGGACTCTTGCTAATATGAAAGAAATGAATTTATCAGGTAAGTTCTTACATAAATTATGTTTTTTTTTACTGCAGTTGTTTTTCAATAGTCAAACTTCATCCACACTTTCCCTTATTTTGAGGAGCTAATCTGGGCTTTAGTCTACAGACATCAAGGCTAATCAGCCACTAACACTATATTGTTAGTATAAAGTGCATTATTTTGCATTTGTTATCAGACAAACATTTTTCTTTGATAGATGTGAAAATCAACAATAAAACTTATTCAAAATTTTCTTAATATGAGGATAGTCCACGGCTTCATTCCTTACTTTTGGGAAATACAGAACCTGACCACCAGGAGGAGGCAAAGACACCCCAGCCAAAGGCTCAAATACCTCCCCCCTCATTCCCCAGTCATTCTTTGCCTTTCGTCACATAGTTTTTGAGATGGCTGCCTTGCAATGTGAGCTCCCTTACATAGTTTTTCATGTGTCTATGGCTTCCTTGTGTCCTAATACTTCTTCTTTGAAGGAGTGGGTATTTCATAACTTGGATGTAGTTCGGGTTTTGAAGTTCTATCTTCAGGCTACAAAGGAGTTTTGTCAAACTTCTTCCTTGTTTGTGTCTATTCTGGGAAGCGTAAGGGGCAGGAAGCCTCGTCCACTTCCTTGTTTTTCTGGTTGAGGAGCATGTTCACTTAGCTTATGAGTCAGCGGGAGACATGCCTCAGAAGATTAATGCTCATTCAACTAGGTCTGTGGCTCCCTCTTGGGTTTTGAGAATGAGGCCTTCAGGGACCAGAATTGTAGGGCAACTACCTAGTCTTCCTTACATATTTTTTCAAAATTTTACATATTTGGTGTTTTTGCTTCGGCAGAAGCAGCTTTTGGGAGAAAGGGTTTTGCAGGCTGTGGTGTCCTCAGAACAGGGTCTGCCTCTCTTTTTACCCTGCTGTTTTCATTCAGTGTCCTCTAGAGCTTGGGTAAATGTTTCCCACAAGCAAGGAATGAAGCAGTGGACTCTCCTCATATTAAGAAGGAAAACATAAATTATGCTCACCAGATAATTTCCTTTCCTTCTGTATGAGGAGAGTCCACGGCCCCCACCCAAATTCTCTGTTGGGCAGACTTAAATTTGGTTTTGTTCTTCTGACACCATTTATACCCTGATATTTCTCCTACTTTTCGTTGTTCCCTCGGCAGAATGACTGGGGGACAAGGGAAGTGGGGGAGGTATTTGAGCCTTTGGCTGGGGTGTCTTTGCCTCCTCCTGGTGGCCAGGTTCTGTATATCCCATAAGTAAGGAATGAAGCAGTGGACTCTCCTCATACAGAAGGAAAGGAAATTATCTGGTAAGCATAATTTGTTATTCTGTGAAAAAGGTTAACAAGTTGTTTATATTTAAAGTAACATTAAAGTGATGGTAAATCCTAACATTTTTGATACCCTAGGATTAACCAGTGCTACAAATAAAGGGAACTTTCATTCATGAAGTCTAAAAAAAAACTTCATGCTGAAAGTACCTTTATTTGCAGCGAGTTTATGCTGAACTGAGCACCTCTGGCCTCCCACATTAAAATGCTCTTTTTTTTCAGTGAGGTGAGGTTTTCACCTCTTAGCCAATAGCCGTGCGAGCCAGTCTGCATTATGCTGTATGGCTAGCATGCTATTGGCTAAGGGGTCGCTATTGACAAGGAGTTTTGCCGTGGGCTTGCTGCACATAAAGGAACTTTCAGCATGATGTTTCTTATACTCCATTCTGAAAATTTAGAAAATCCTTAATTTTCTGGGATAAATTACATGATAGAGGCTAAATAAATAATACAAGTATATTGCAAAGTTGCACATAACTAAGCATTTTATTTAAAAAAAAAAAATCAAGGTGTTTACTGTTCCTTTAAAATGATATCATAGACAAACATTTCTTTCCTAAGATACGGTGAGTCCACTGCTTCATCAATTACTGTTGGTAATACCACTACTGGCCAGCAGGAGACCCCAGTCATTCTCTTTGCTTTCTGCGCAAGGAGGAGGTGAAGTTTTGGCGTCTGAAGAATATTGGATTTATTTCACTTCAATCAAGATTGTATTATTTTCAAAGCCAGAGATGGTTTGCTCTGATCTTTCTGTGGAAAGGTGATAACTACGCGCCAACTATATAACGCAACAGACCTCCAGCTCTAATAAATTGGCACCTAGTTGCCAAGGGTGGATTCAATTTTAAGATTGGATATCAGAGCGCCAAACAACGTAGGCAGGGTCTATGGGCAGATAGTCAAATACCAAAGGTAACAATAGGTTGAAATAATATGATTTAATACATAAGATAAAAAAGTTGGTACATTTAAAATTATACAACAATTAGTAATGGATCCATGTTACACTTTAAAATATATATTGAAACACTTGGAACAATTTAAAAATGCTTGTAGAACAATTAATAACAACAACAAAAAATCTAACAAATAATTTCTATCGCATAAAACTTAAATTCTAATATGTGAATGCTAGGAGCGCTTAAGCACACTCTATTTATAAAAACAATGGGTTACAATGCACAGGTGAATAGATTCCAGGTTGCTTGAAACCGGTGAGTGTGAAATGTAAGTGGCTCCGAATTGGGGGTTTGCCTATGTGTTTATCCAAAATTATGTAAATCCTAACAGGTGGACAAAAAATGTTACAGGAATGTCTAGAAACTGAATTCAAAATATAAGACCTGAGGTTGTGCCTATGTGTTTATCCAAAAAGGGTGTAAATCCTAACAAGTGAAAAAATGTGAGAAAAATATTGCAGGGGTGTGTGAACCTTCTTTTCAAAATAAACAATGAATTCAAAATAAAACTATATACAAGTGAATAAATAGAACCAAATAAAAACAACAGCACAACTTTAACGTGTGTTCAAATGTGTTTCTGCTTGCAAACTGTGATGTGATGTGAACAAATATCTATTATAAACACTGAATAGTGGCAAAACTTTGTGATTGGATTGAAATTGAACACAGGGTCTAAATTGATACCCTAAAATTTGAATCTAAAGGGCTCAGAGTTGCTGAGCTAGATATAAGGGACTTGCTCAAAGAGCCTCGAGATGTTAATTAAAAGAGACCATATAACAACAGTGGTTTAAAAAACGGATGATATAACATAAAATGCTTATAAGTCCAAATAAATGTTCAAATTGGATAATAAGAATCTTGCTATAGTCTATCTCAATATGGATCCCAACTGCCGATTATGTAGAAATCTTCTTGGGCGGTAGTTAACAAATAATTCCAACTTGCAATGTTGTCCCTTACCTGCCAAAAAAGGAAAGGCAAACAATAGTGCAGATGGCGTCTTAATGTGATCACAATTAAAATACTCCTTACCAGTCAACTGGTTTCGGTCTTCACTGACCTTTCTCAAGAGGCGCCTTTGTCTTTTTGTGATTTTTTTCACAGAGAAAACTTTCTAGTTTAACAATGTCATCCCAGTGATTACATTAACCACCTGGGAGGAACCTGGAGTTCCTTTGCCAGGATTGACGTGGATTGTTCGGTCGGCGGACGCTCACTTTCGTTGTTTATCCACCATTCACATTTCAGGAGTGAATACTGGGAGCAGACTTTTGAGCAGTCAGATTTTTCATCCCGGGGAGTGGGCGCTTCTCCCGGAGGTGTTTTCCAGGTTAACCCTCAAATATGGGGGGTGTTGGAGTTGGAGATGACAGTACGCCAAGCTTTCCAGATATGCTAAAGATCAGGTATTCAGCAGTCTACTCTGCTAATTACCCTGTCGATTACTGGGGATTTCAGTCTGAGATCCTATTCCTCAGTTTTCTCTTATTCCAAGGGTTATTGCTCGTATCCAAGGAGAATGACCATCGGTATGTTAATAGTTCCTGCATAAGTCACAGGATCTGGTATACAGACCTAGCGGAGATTTAATTCTTCCACCTTGGTGGTTGTCCTGAGGAAGGACCTCTAATTCAGGATCCATTCTTTCATCCAACTTTTGTTTTCCCTGAAATTTTCTGCTATGAAATTGCATGCTTAGTTCTATCTAAACATGGTTTTTCAGTTTCGGTCTTTGAGATCCTGATTCAGGCTTGTAAGCCTGTTTATGTTTTCCAATAAGGTATGGCGTAAACTCCCTGATTGGTGTGAATCCCAGGACTACTTTTGGAAGTAGGGTCAGGATTCCAAGGGTTTTTGTCCTTTCTCCGGGAAGGACTGGAGTTGGTCAGTCAGTTCTCTGAATGTTCAGATTTCCGTGTTTTCCTCTTCTACACAAGTGTCTGGTTGATGTGCCAGATGTGTAATCCTTGTTAGTATCAGGCCTGGGTTTAAGTCTATAGCTCCTCTTGGAGTTTTAACTGTTTTAAGGTTTTGCAGCAGGCTCAGTTTGAGCCATAGCATTCCATAGATTTGAAGAAAATTTATCTTGGAAGTTTTTTCTTTTGCTATATCTTCTGCTCAGAGAGTTTAGGTACTCTCGGCCTTGCAGTGTGATTCGCTTATCTTATTTCGGATAAGGCGGTTGTTTATCCTAAGTTGAGATTTTGTTTGGGTATTTGTTGTTCCCTCTCTGTGTCCTCATTCTTATCTTTTGAGGAACGTGTGTGCACAATTTGGATGTTGTGCGTGCTTATTTTTTTCTTCTGTTTTGTTTTTTTTTCTCTGTAACAAAAATCTACTGCTACTTCTCTTTTCTCTGGTTGAGAAGTTTAATTGTTTGCATTTCAGACTGCGGGGCTGCAGTCTCCTGAGAGAGTTATGCCTTTTACTCGAGGACTGTCTCTTCTTCTTGGGCTTTCAAAATGAAGCTTCTGTGGAACAGATTTGCAAGGCGGCAACTTGGTCTTCCTTACATACTTTTTTCCCCAAATTTTATAAATTTGATATTTTGCTTCGGCTGAGGAATTTTTCTTTTGGGAGTAAGGTTATCTAAGCGGTGTTTTGCTTCTGTTTTGGTCTGCCTGTCTTGTCCCTCCCTATTCATCTTTGTCCTCTAGCTCTGATATTGATTCCCAACAGTAATTGATGAAGCCGTGGACTCTATCTTAGGAAAGAAAAGAAAATTTATGCTTACCTGATAAATTTATTTCCGGATACAGTGAGTCCACGGCCCCGCCCTTTATGTCAAGACAGTTGTTTTTGACTAAACCTCAGGCACCTCTACACCTTGTGTTACTTCTTTCTCCAACATAGGTGTGTCCGGTCCACGGCGTCATCCTTACTTGTGGGGATATTCTCTTCCCCAACAGGAAATGGCAAAGAGCCCAGCAAAGCTGGTCACATGATCCCTCCTAGGCTCCGCCTACCCTAGTCATTCTCTTTGCCGTTGTACAGGCAACATCTCCACGGAGATGGCTTAGAGTTTTTTAGTGTTTAACTGTAGTTTTTATTATTCAATCAAGAGTTTGTTATTTTAAAATAGTGCTGGTATGTACTATTTACTCTGAAACAGAAAAGAGATGAAGATTTCTGTTTGTAAGAGGAAAATGATTTTAGCAACCGTTACTAAAATCGATGGCTGTTCCACACAGGACTGTTGAGAGGAATTAACTTCAGTTGGGGGAACAGTGAGCAGACTTTTGCTGCTTGAGGTATGACACATTCTAACAAGACGATGTAATGCTGGAAGCTGTCATTTTCCCTATGGGATCCGGTAAGCCATTTTTATTACAGAGTAAATAAGGGCTTCACAAGGGCTTGTTAAGACTGTAGACATTTTCTGGGCTAAATCGATTCATATATAACATATTTAGCCTTGAGGAATCATTTAATCTGGGTATTTTTGTAAAATAATATCGGCAGGCACTGTTTTAGACACCTTATTCTCTAGGGGCTTTCCCTAATCATAGGCAGAGCCTCATTTTCGCGCCGGTATTGCGCACTTGTTTTTGAGAAGCATGACATGCAGTCGCATGTGTGAGGAGCTCTGATACATAAAAAAGACTTTCTGAAGGCGTCATTTGGTATCGTATTCCCCTTTGGGCTTGGTTGGGTCTCAGCAAAGCAGATACCAGGGACTGTAAAGGGGTTAAAGATAAAAACGGCTCCGGTTCCGTTATTTTAAGGGTTAAAGCTTCCAAATTTGGTGTGCAATACTTTTAAGGCTTTAAGACACTGTGGTGAAATTTTGGTGAATTTTGAACAATTCCTTCATACTTTTTCGCAATTGCAGTAATAAAGTGTGTTCAGTTTAAAATTTAAAGTGACAGTAACGGTTTTATTTTAAAACGTTTTTTGTACTTTGTTATCAAGTTTATGCCTGTTTAACATGTCTGACCTACCAGATAGACTGTGTTCTGAATGTGGGGAAGCCAAGGTTCCTTCTCATTTAAATAGATGTGATTTATGTGACACTGAAAATAATGCCCAAGATGATTCCTCAAGTGAGGGGAGTAAGCATGGTACTGCATCATTCCCTCCTTCGTCTACACCAGTCTTGCCCACTCAGGAGGCCCCTAGTTCATCTAGCGCGCCAATACTCCTTACTATGCAACAATTAACGGCTGTAATGGATAATTCTATCAAAAACATTTTAGCCAAAATGCCCACTTATCAGCGTAAGCGCGACTGCTCTGTTTTAGATACTGAAGAGCATGAGGACGCTGATGATAATGGTTCTGATATGCCCCTACACCAGTCTGAGGGGGCCAGGGAGGTTTTGTCTGAGGGAGAAATTTCAGATTCAGGGAAAATTTCTCAACAAGCTGAACCCGATGTGATTACATTTAAATTTAAGTTGGAACATCTCCGCGCTCTGCTTAAGGAGGTGTTATCCACTCTGGATGATGGTGAGAATTTGATCATCCCAGAGAAACTATGTAAAATGGACAAGTTCCTAGAGGTCCCGGGGCCCCCAGAAGCTTTTCCTATACCCAAGCGGGTGGAGGACATTGTAAATAAAGAATGGGAAAGGCCCGGTATACCTTTCGTCCCTCCCCCCATATTTAAAAAATTGTTTCCCATGGTCGACCCCAGAAAGGACTTATGGCAGACAGTCCCCAAGGTCGAGGGGGCGGTTTCTACTTTAAACAAACGCACCACTATACCCATAGAAGATAGTTGTGCTTTCAAAGATCCTATGGATAAAAAATTAGAAGGTTTGCTTAAAAAGATGTTTGTTCAGCAAGGTTACCTTCTACAACAAATTGGCTAATTCTTTCACCCTAGACGCCACTTTGCAATTGGCTAGGTTAGCGGCGAAAAATTCTGGGTTTGCTATTGTGGCGCGCAGAGCGCTTTGGTTGAAATCTTGGTCAGCGGATGCGTCTTCCAAGAACAAATTGCTTAACATTCCTTTCAAGGGGAAAACGCTGTTTGGCCCTGACTTGAAAGAGATTATCTCTGATATCACTGGGGGTAAGGGCCACGCCCTTCCTCAGGATAGGTCTTTCAAGGCCAAAAATAAACCTAATTTTCGTCCCTTTCGTAGAAACGGACCAGCCCCAAGTGCTACGTCCTCTAAGCAAGAGGGTAATACTTCTCAAGCCAAGCCAGCCTGGAGACCAATGCAAGGCTGGAACAAGGGAAAGCAGGCCAAGAAGCCTGCCACTGCTACCAAGACAGCATGAAATGTTGGCCCCCGATCCGGGACCGGATCTGGTGGGGGGCAGACTCTCTCTCTTCGCTCAGGCTTGGGCAAGAGATGTTCTGGATCCTTGGGCACTAGAAATAGTCTCCCAAGGTTATCTTCTGGAATTCAAGGGGCCTCCCCCAAGGGGGAGGTTCCACAGGTCTCAATTGTCTTCAGACCACATAAAGAGACAGGCATTCTTACATTGTGTAGAAGACCTGTTAAAAATGGGAGTGATTCATCCTGTTCCATTAGGAGAACAAGGGATGGGGTTCTACTCCAATCTGTTCGTAGTTCCCAAAAAAGAGGGAACGTTCAGACCAATCTTGGATCTCAAGATCCTAAACAAGTTTCTCAAGGTTCCATCGTTCAAAATGGAAACTATTCGAACAATTCTTCCTTCCATCCAGGAAGGTCAATTCATGACCACGGTGGATTTAAAGGATGCGTATCTACATATTCCTATCCACAAGGAACATCATCGGTTCCTAAGGTTCGCATTCCTGGACAAGCATTACCAGTTCGTGGCACTTCCTTTCGGATTAGCCACTGCTCCAAGGATTTTCACAAAGGTACTAGGGTCCCTTCTAGCGGTACTAAGACCAAGGGGCATTGCAGTAGTACCTTACTTGGACGACATTCTGATTCAAGCGTCGTCCCTTCCTCAAGCAAAGGCTCACACGGACATAGTCCTGGCCTTTCTCAGATCTCACGGATGGAAAGTGAACGTAGAAAAGAGTTCTCTATCTCCGTCAACAAGGGTTCCCTTCTTGGGAACAATAATAGACTCCTTAGAAATGAGGATTTTTCTGACAGAGGCCAGAAAAACAAAACTTCTAAACTCTTGTCAAACACTTCATTCCGTTCCTCTTCCTTCCATAGCGCAGTGCATGGAAGTAATAGGTTTGATGGTAGCGGCAATGGACATAGTTCCTTTTGCGCGCATTCATCTAAGACCATTACAACTGTGCATGCTCAGTCAGTGGAATGGGGACTATACAGACTTGTCTCCGACGATTCAAGTAAATCAGAGGACCAGAGACTCACTCCGTTGGTGGCTGTCCCTGGACAACCTGTCACAAGGGATGACCTTCCGCAGACCAGAGTGGGTCATTGTCACGACCGACGCCAGTCTGATGGGCTGGGGCGCGGTCTGGGGACCCCTGAAAGCTCAGGGTCTTTGGTCTCGGGAAGAATCTCTTCTACCGATAAATATTCTGGAACTGAGAGCGATATTCAATGCTCTCAAGGCTTGGCCTCAGCTAGCAAAGGCCAAGTTCATACGGTTTCAATCAGACAACATGACGACTGTTGCGTACATCAACCATCAGGGGGGAACAAGGAGTTCCCTGGCGATGGAAGAAGTGACCAAAATCATTCAATGGGCGGAGACTCACTCCTGCCACCTGTCTGCAATCCACATTCCAGGAGTGGAAAATTGGGAAGCGGATTTTCTGAGTCGTCAGACATTACATCCGGGGGAGTGGGAACTCCATCCGGAAATCTTTGCCCAAATTACTCAATTGTGGGGCATTCCAGACATGGATCTGATGGCCTCTCGTCAGAACATCAAGGTTCCTTGCTACGGGTCCAGATCCAGGGATCCCAAGGCGACTCTAGTAGATGCACTAGTAGCACCTTGGACCTTCAAACTAGCTTATGTATTCCCGCCGTTTCCTCTCATCCCCAGGCTGGTAGCCAGGATCAATCAGGAGAGGGCGTCGGTGATCTTGATAGCTCCTGCGTGGCCACGCAGGACTTGGTATGCAGATCTGGTGAATATGTCATCGGCTCCACCATGGAAGCTACCTTTGAGACGAGACCTTCTTGTTCAAGGTCCGTTCGAACATCCGAATCTGGTCTCACTCCAGCTGACTGCTTGGAGATTGAACGCTTGATCTTATCAAAACGAGGGTTCTCCGATTCTGTTATTGATACTCTTGTTCAGGCCAGAAAGCCTGTAACTAGAAAAATTTACCACAAAATATGGAAAAAATATATCTGTTGGTGTGAATCTAAAGGATTCCCTTGGAACAAGGTAAAGATTCCTAAGATTCTATCCTTTCTTCAAGAAGGATTGGAGAAAGGATTATCGGCAAGTTCCTTGAAGGGACAGATTTCTGCCTTGTCTGTGTTACTTCACAAAAAGCTGGCAGCTGTGCCAGATGTTCAAGCCTTTGTTCAGGCTCTGGTTAGAATCAAGCCTGTTTACAAACCTTTGACTCCTCCTTGGAGTCTCAACTTAGTTCTTTCAGTTCTTCAGGGGGTTCCGTTTGAACCCTTGCATTCCGTTGATATTAAGTTATTATCTTGGAAAGTTTTGTTTTTGGTTGCAATTTCTTCTGCTAGAAGAGTTTCAGAATTATCTGCTCTGCAGTGTTCTCCTCCTTATCTGGTTTTCCATGCAGATAAGGTGGTTTTACGTACTAAACCTGATTTCTTCCGAAAGTTGTTTCTAACAAAAACATTAACCAGGAGATAGTCGTGCTTTCTTTGTGTCCGAATCCAGTTTCAAAGAAGGAACGTTTGTTGCACAATTTGGATGTTGTTCGCGCTCTAAAATTCTATTTAGATGCTACAAAGGATTTTAGACAAACATCTTCCTTGTTTGTTGTTTATTCTGGTAAAAGGAGAGGTCAAAAAGCAACTTCTACCTCTCTCTCTTTTTGGATTAAAAGCATCATCAGATTGGCTTATGAGACTGCCGGACGGCAGCCTCCTGAAAGAATCACAGCTCATTCCACTAGGGCTGTGGCTTCCACATGGGCCTTCAAGAACGAGGCTTCTGTTGATCAGATATGTAGGGCAGCGACTTGGTCTTCACTGCACACTTTTACCAAATTTTACAAGTTTGATACTTTTGCTTCTTCTGAGGCTATTTTTGGGAGAAAGGTTTTGCAAACCGTGGTGCCTTCCATTTAGGTGACCTGATTTGCTCCCTCCCTTCATCAGTGTCCTAAAGCTTTGGTATTGGTTCCCACAAGTAAGGATGACGCCGTGGACCGGACACACCTATGTTGGAGAAAACAGAATTTATGTTTACCTGATAAATTACTTTCTCCAACGGTGTGTCCGGTCCACGGCCCGCCCTGGTTTTTTAATCAGGTCTGATAATTTATTTTCTTTAACTACAGTCACCACGGTATCATATGGTTTCTCCTATGCAAATATTCCTCCTTTACGTCGGTCGAATGACTGGGGTAGGCGGAGCCTAGGAGGGATCATGTGACCAGCTTTGCTGGGCTCTTTGCCATTTCCTGTTGGGGAAGAGAATATCCCCACAAGTAAGGATGACGCCGTGGACCGGACACACCGTTGGAGAAAGTAATTTATCAGGTAAACATAAATTCTGTTTTTTTTCTCCGTTTTCCTTCGGTCGAATGACTGGGGGTTGTGGGAAGGGAAGTGATACTTAAAGGGCCATGATACCCAAAGGTTGAAGCACTTCAAAGTGATACAGCATAGCTGTAAAAAGCTGACTAGAAAATATCACCTGAACATGTCTATGTAAAAAAGGAAGATATTTTACATCAAAATGTCCTAAGTATTCAAACCCCATTGCAAAGGACTTTAAGCAGCAAATCAGTATGTCTGTCCCGGGACAGGCAAGGGAGTGAGCTTTCGTGCACATTCCCTATTCAGTTTAAAGGGACAGTACACTGTAAAATTGTTTTTATATGAATGTATTTTCAATGACTTGTTATACCAGCTGCAGAGTATAAAATTTATGAGAAATTGCATTTTTCGGTTTATTTGTGTATATGAAGTAGCTGGTTTTGTGCTTTTAAACCACAGCCTATTACAATGGGTTGAGCTTCAGGTAATATCAGATCTCATTATGTTATCACTTTTATGTACACAGACTTGCCTCCTTATCTTATATTTGTCTAGCAAATCAAAGCTCAGTACTTAAAGAGAACAATGGAAAATTATAATTTTATTACCTATCATGCCCCCCCTGAGAGTGTAATCTCTTATGCTAGCTGTGTTTACTTAGGCTATTCAATAGAATATACTCCAGTATAGAAACTTTCAGTATAGGTTGGGATACCACAGGCTAAATCAGCTATTTAAAATGCCAAAATAGGGGTAAAGGAGCTACTTGTAAACAATTTAAAACACTCCAGCAGGTAAAATGAATCATTTGGAACAATTTAAAGGGGAGAAATGTTTTGGCTGAACTATCCCTTTAAGGAAGTTTACAATGAAATCTCATGAGAGTTAAGTCAAATCTCATGAGATCACAGTAAAATAGTTCATGGCCTCAGCACTGCTAATGCTGATTGGCTAGTGTTCATTTCTTAATTTTTAAAAAAATTTTTTTACCTGTAGCTGGACAGCAGCTGAAGTATAACTTTTTACACAGAACTTACTCTGCTGAGCTGAGGAAATTGTCAGGTAAAATATCTTCCTTTTTCACATAGAGATGCTCAGGTGATATTTTCCTGTTAGCTTTTTACAGTTATACTCAGTGGAGTCTTCTCCATATGAGCAGAGCCGCACATGAACCCTCTGTGGAAAAAAAGAAAGAAAATACATTTTTTGGCTGAATAAATATAATTTCTCCAATAGCCCCCTATTGGAAAAATTATATTTATTCAGCCAAAAAAGGTTTAAGGTTCCGGTCCAGACTCTGCAGTTTTAATAATAATAAAAAAATCCCTTTTTTTACTGCACGTGCGGTAGAGAGGTATAGCCTGCCATAGCCCTTTGCACATTTTTTCTATGTGCCTGTTGTGCCACCTATAACACAGCCTATACTTTTTTACTAATCGCACAATTTTTAGTGTGCGAGCTAGGCCATTTCTATGGGCGGACAGGAGGGGGAGCACTTCCCCCCCCCCCCCACAGATGCACTATTGGGACAGTTTCACTTTTTCTGCCGCTCTCTCTCACACTACCAGTTACTGCTGAGACTGGAGGAAAATATGCAGTGGCTCTATACGGAAGGCAGCTAGTGAGGCGAGGCAGCTTCTTAGCTTTTACTTATCTGTTCTGTTCTGTTCCAACCAGCATTTTTTTCTTCTTACTTTGTTAAGCAGACTTGTATTTCTTGCTGAGAGCAGGAATTCATGTGACTAAGGTGATTTATACTATAATTGAGGCATAGCAAGCTGCTTCTGCCTTCTAATAACTTGCTGTAACCCTGTAACCAGACTGACTTTGACCTGTGGTGTCTAACAGCGTGTTAAGTATTATAGGATTTGCTAAGCCATGGGTCATCAGACATATGAGCATTCCATGCCTCGTCTGACGTTTTTTGATCTATATGTTAATTAGGCTGGAGGTTAGAATATTTCCTTTTCAATTTCACTAATCGGTCAAACACTGAAGATTTTGTTAGTGCGTCAGGCAAAAGTCTACTCTAATGCAGACAATGAAGCATAGTTAAAAAGACTGAATGAAAGAGATGGAATAGTAAAAAACAGGCTGAACTTTGAAAACTCCTGCTGAGGAACGTTTTTTTCTAGGGAAGTTCCTCAAATTAAGGCATTCCTTTTAGCCTGCACATTCCCTGCCACTGTCAGTCATAAAAGTGCATCTGTTCAGTAACCCCTACACTGCAGGGGTAAAATAGGGTCTATATCAGTATTATGTTGTCTAAAAATTAATGATTAAATATACTTACTCCATTGTCAGGCCAGGGTATGCTTTGCAGTTACCTTCCAGTAGCAGAGGTGTTAATTAGCATACCTGTCCTGTGATTACATTAAAAAATATGTTCAATGTACTGTATGTAATATTCCAGATCTGGAGAGGAAAGAGTTAATCAGACTGTCTCACACCAGTGAATTATTTGTGTATGGCCTGGGAAAAGGAATATGGAATTTTATTCTCTAGGAAGTGAATCTGTTTTGTTATTTATATACTACAATGGTACTACAATTTATGTATTGCTGTGCAATAGACTGCATTTGCTTGTGACGGAATACTACAGTATTTTACATAACTGATCCGTGAACCCCCATTTGAATAGCCCACAAGCCGCCACTGGTTATACTGCATCAGTTTCAAGTGATTTAGCATAGGAGTATTATGTCCCTTTAACAGTTTGGCTGTGGTGCTCTTTGCCTCCTTCTGCTGGCTAGGAGTGGTATTCCCAACAGTAATTGATGAAGCCGTGGACTCACCGAATCCAGAAAGAAAGAAATTTATCAGGTAAGCATACATTTTCTTTTTTCTTTGATCGATGTGAAAAACAATAATAAAAGTATTTAAAATATTCTGTGAAAAAGGTTAACAAGTTGTTTATACTCCATGACTTAAAGGGACATTATACACCAATTTTCATACAACTGCATGTAATAGACACTAATATAAAGAATAATATGCACAGATACTGATATAAAAATCCAGTATAAAACCGTTTAAAAACTTAGAAGCTTCCAGTTTAGCTTTATTTAAAGGGTTACTGCAACACCCAATGCAAGTGGGAAATATCAGACACTCCCCCTTCCTTGCATATGAAAAGACCCTTTACACAAACAGAAGCAAGCTGTAGTAGGTATACGCCGGTATTCGATGCAAGTGAGGGATACTTAAAACTTTTCTGCGCTGCCTAGTTAAGGTAAGCTTTGACTCCTATGATATTTCCCCAAGGAATATCTCGTAACATTGTGCAAAAAGGAGGAGGTTTGGGGTGTAAAGTGCAAATAAATGCTAAAACCTTGGAGAGCAAATAGCTGTAGGTATCATTTGATAAATGTTGTATTTTTTAGAAAATATATCCAAATTGATAGAAATGTAGATGTTGTTTTTGGTAAACGCTGTGTTATTTAGGAATATATCAAACTGATGGCACTGAAATCTCAGAAAAAAAGGTAATTTTATTTTAAAATAAACAAAAAATGCACAAAAATTAAAAATATAATGTTAGAGTTACACCTAGTACATTGGAACACCTAGTGTAACACAAATAAAAAGTATATGTAAGACAAATGGGTATTACAAATGTTGCGCCTGGTGCAATGATATACTTAGTTTAGCAGATATTGCAAAATGTTACAAAAATGTTGCAAATGTTACACGAGTGCTATAAATAATGCCACGATGCGGTTTAAATCAAGTACAATAGCAGTTTAGATCAAGTAAAAATATACAAATAAAAGTGCAGTCGGCCGACTGTGAAAAAAGCTTTGTCTTTTAAAAAGTTTTGTTTTTAAAAAAAGTGTTGTTTGTTTAAAAATATTCTACCACCGGTGGATTCTTATATGCGAGTCTTTATGGGGTTATGTCTCCTTATGTAGTTTTCTTATGAGGAGGCCGGTCTTGGAGCTAATTTTGTTTGAGAAATATGCAGATGAAGAACTTTTTCTTGTATGTTATCAGAGCTCTACGGACTCGAGAGAAAAGTGCAGCAAGGGGCGGTGCAGTATCGGAGTTACCACTCGCTGTCTCTCTGGCCGATTCTGGAGCTATTAATGTTATTAATGTTTGGCACTATGCAGATGTAAAATAGTTCCTATATGTAAAGCAGTTCTTATATGATGCCAGAGCTCTACGGACTTAAGAGAAGAATACAGTAAGGAGCGGTGTGATGTCAGAGTTTTTACTTACTGTCTCTTAGCCGATTCTAGAGCCTGGTTGTAGATCCGGGTGGTGTCCTGTATTCTTCGGCTCTGCGGTCTCTCCTCCGATTTTTAGCAGATAAAATCCCCAATCTTCTGAGTAGTTAGGATAGGATAGAGTATCTCCCTAAACGCTGTGGGATACTTTTAGTGCAAGGAGTCAACTTTTTCATAAGCTGGATCTTGAATAGGATTTTAGGAATAAAGACTTCAGCACGGATGCCGAGTGGGTTAAGGCACTGTGTTTCAAAGTTTTGTTTAGAGCAGTAGTTTGCTACGCGTTTCGTATTCAAGATCCAGCTTATGAAAAAGTTGACTCCTTGCGCTAAAGTATCCCACAGCGTTTAGGGAGATACTCTATCCTATCCTAACTACTCAGAAGATTGGGGATTTTATCTGCTAAAAATCGGAGGAGAGACCGCAGAGCCGAAGAATACAGGACACCACCCGGATCTATAACCAGGCTCTAGAATCGGCTAAGAGACAGTAAGTAAAAACTCTGACATCACACCGCTCCTTACTGTATTCTTCTCTTAAGTCCGTAGAGCTCTGGCATCATATAAGAACTGCTTTACATATAGGAACTATTTTACATCTGCACAGTGCCAAACATTAATAACATTAATAGCTCCAGAATCGTCCAGAGAGACAGCGAGTGGTAACTCCGATACCGCCCCGCCCCGCCCCTTGCTGCACTTTTCTCTTGAGTCCATAGAGCTCTGATAACATACAAGAAAAAGTTCTTCATCTGTATATTTCTCAAACAAAATTAGCTCCAAGACCGGCCTCCTCATAAGAAAACTACATAAGGAGACATAACCCAATAAAGACTCGCATATAAGAATCCACCGGTGGTAGAATATTTTTAAACAAACAACGCTTTTTTAAAAAAAAAAAAAAACTTTTTAAAAGACGAAGCTTTTTTCACAGTCGGCCGACTGCACTTTTATTTGTATATTTTTACTTGATTTAAACTGCTATTGTACTTGATTTAAACCACATCTTGGCATTATTTATAGCACTCGTGTAACATTTGCAACATTTTTGTAACATTTTGCAATATCAGCTTAACTAAGTATATCATTGCACCAGGCGCAACATTTGTAATATCCATTTGTCTTGCATATACTTTTTATTTGTGTTACACTAGGTGTTCCAATGTACTAGGTGTAACTCTAACATTACAATATCCATTTATTTTTATTTTGTATTACACTAGGTGTTTCTATGTACTAGGTGTAACTCTAACATTATATTTTTCATTTTTGTGCATTTTTTGTTTATTTTAAAATAAAATTAACTTTTTTCTGAGATTTCAGTGCCATCAGTTTGATATATTCCTAAATAACACAGCGTTTACCAAAAACATCTACATTTCTATCAATTTGGATATATTTTCTAAAAAATACAACATTTATCAAATGATAACTACACCTATTTGCTCTCCAAGGTTTTAGCATTTATTTGCGCTTTACACTCCAAACCTCCTTCTTTTTATACGTCGGTATTCTCCTAAAACTTTGGGGCTTGGTTGGGTGTCTGGAAATCAGAGCAATGTTATTTAAAAATAAGCAAAATTATCCATTTTTTTTTAAAAAAAACATCAACTTTATGGGCTATATAAATAGATCATCTATAAAACATTTATGCAAAGAAAAAACTAGTGTATAATGTCCCTTTAAAGCCCCCTTTATTTGTAGCACTGGTAAATCCTAGCTTTTCACAAACACTAGGATTTACCATCACTTTAAACTCACAGTTGTACTTGCTATAATATGTTAATTTTTTTGCATGTTTTGCTATGGAGTGTTTAATCGCTAACCCTGTAGCTAGAGTTGTTGTACGCGGAGGTTTCGGCACACGTGATTAAATAACCTATTTTAACAGAACTTCTGCAGTAAACAACTTAAACTTGAGATTTCCATGTGGATGGATTTATTATTCTTTGGTTTGTGTAGCTGCCTATTGCATAGGAAATACTGTAAAGACAGAGATAGAAAGTGGATTCTACTAAATATCAAGAGATGCTGAAAATTGATGTCCCAAAGTTAATACAGAAGTGAAAAACTTTTATGACTCTGATCCTGATGCAATTTTAAAGTAATTTTCGATTTCGCTTCTGTTCCCAAATTTCCATTGTTCTCTTTCTATCCTTTATTGAAGAGTAAGCTCTGGAACAGTAGTGCAGCACTGGGAGCTAGCTTAACACATCAGGAATATATATGTAGCCACCTGTCACTAGTTAGCTCCCAGCAGTGCATTGCTGCTCCTAAACCTTTCTAGGTTTTCACTTCAATAAAGGGTTCGGATCAAACAAAGCAAATTTGTTAATGGTAAATTGGAAAGCTGTTAAAAATTGCTGCTTTATCTGAATCATAAAATATTATATTTTACTTTTAATTTCCATTGAAGCTAAAAAGAAGAAATTGGATAGTCTAACAACAACTATCCCAACACGCTAAGTCCTAACTGGAAAGGCTGCCCAAGCTTCTGTGCGTGTTACATTTATAATTTTATTTATGTTCAATAATGAAATAATAACTGTACATAAACATTTGCAGAGATAGGTTGAGTTTAGGTTTAACTGCAGACTTGGATTTAAAGGACTATTAAATGCAGCAGAATTTCATAATAAACAATTACAAAATAAAAATGATAAAATAAAGACTTTGGGTTCAATCATGTGCTTTAGAAAAAAATGTATAAAAAATAAATATACTTTTAATGCTGGTTTTCTGTTGAAAACATTAGTTACATTTTTTTGCTAAAGGATTATTGTTGACCTCTTAGTCTAAATTTCAAATTAGTAGTAGTAATTTTTTTTCCCTTTAAAATTTCAAAGTTCATTCCATTCTCACTGCGCATTGTATCATGTGACATTCATCAGCCAATCACAATTTGAAAATGCAAAATAAGCTATTTGGTGCAACTTTTTGCATACAACTGTTGCTACAGTGTTAGAGGAACAAGTGAGAGTGAACGTTTGTCGAATAAGCTGTAACATTGATGAGACAGGTGACTTTAAAAAAAAAAAAAGGCTTTAGTAACTGCCTGAACATTATCCGTTACTGAAACCTTAAATACTTCTACATGTTGTTATTCTCAAACTAATCTTTTCTTTCAATGCATCATTCTATCTAGCATTTATTTAGTGTTTGATGTTTCTTTAAAAATACTCCATCTGGGTCATGTTAGTCATCAAATTATACATCTGTCTTCATGTGTTTTTTCTTGTGTTAGCTTATTAATTTCTTCAATTTTTACTTCATTATAAGAAACAGGAGTATCTCATGTTAAAGCCAGTAACCAGTATTCAGAGATTGTAGACTCCTTGTAATTACAGGCTTTATCTGTTGTCTTGCTGTTTTTTAAAACAAATTAACATCTTGTTTGCTGCAAATTGTTTTTCATTAGCCAAATTCAACCCACTACGTGTCTTATTTGTAGGAGCCAATCTGGGCTTGAATATGCATGTGTAGCAGGGTTATCCTGGAGATGTATGCAGTGTGCATTTCCAGCTATGAGAATCAAAGCTAAATTAGATGAAAATAACAAAAAAATATTTTGCAGAGCTGTTTTATTACAGATAACTAAATATTTTATGTTAAAATCTCAAGGTGTTTACTGCCCATTTAAAGGGGCAGTAAACCTAACAAATAATGTTATATAATTCTGCACATAGTGCCAAATTATATAACATTAGCTTAGCGCCAGCTTTCTAAACCAAAGGATTAGAGAGAGATTTTATAACGAAAATTGAATTTTACAGAACACCGCTCCTGGCTCTACTGAGTGGGTCTGTTCTTTTTCTCCTAATCGCATCGCGGGCACGCTGTCTAGTCAGAGTGCACCAGATTGCGCTATTAAACTCAATGTAGCTCGCTCTCGTTCTGGTCTGGTAGCGGGAACGCGCTACATTGAGTTTAATTGCGCGATTGAGCGTGCTGTGACTAGATAGCGTACCTGCGATGCAATTAGGAGAAAAAAAACAGACCCGCTCAGTAGAGCCAGGAGCGGCGTTCTGTAAAATTCAATTTTCGTTGTAAAATATCGCTCTAATCCGTTTGCTTTAGAAAGCTAGTGCTAAGCTAGGATGTCCTGCCCCTTTAAGTTGAATATCACTAAAGTTATATGGAATTCCCAAATACTTACTACTTAGTTTTATAAGTGTCATTACTATATATTTTAAAGCTTTCATTATTATTTTTATTATGGATTTGTTATTAAATGAACTCTAAAGTTTCATGATTCAGATAGATCACACAATTTAAAAAAAAAAACATTTTCCGATTCACTTTCATTATCAAAATGTGCACAATCTTTTTATATGCAAACTTTGATGGTCCAGCTCCTACTGAGCATGTGCAAAAATTCACATTGTATATGAATTTTGTGATTGGCTGGTGGCTGTCACATGATGCAGGGGGTTGGAGAATGGAACTAACTTTTGAAATTTGTCAGACAAAATCTACTACTCATTTGAAATTTAAACTTCTTTTGTACTGTCTTTTTATTATTCATTTAAGTGTACAATTCTACTATATTTTATGGTCCTTTAATCATCTCAGAAATGTTTGATCAGATGACTTATTCCAGTTTTAGAAGGCAACATGCAGACTAATGCTCCCAATGCTATTTTTGGAAGACTTCTCTTGTTTTGGGCGGCGTGTAATGTGGTGGTTCTACTTTTTCCTTTTATGCTTGCTTGTTTATTTTCACAACCACAATAACAAATTGTAGTGATCCGTTAGAGAATATCCTTATGTCATTGTTGGCATCTCCACACACAGCACCAAGCATTTTCAGCCAGATATGCATCGTTGCTTCCAAGTGTTATACCAAACCATGTTTATATAACAGCATTACATTGTTTTACTACGTCACATTTTTATTTTCTCTGACTTTTAATCAAAGCAAATATCAAATTGTGAATCGTATGAATAAAATTACATTTCTTTCTAATGACACGGTGAGTCCACGGATCATCTAATTCCTATTGGGAATATCATTCCTGCCCAGCAGGAGGTGCCAAAGAGCACCACAGCAAAGCTGTTAAATATCACCTCCCTTCCCTCCAACCCCAGTCATTCTCTTTGCCTACGTTAGAGCAAGGAAGTGGTAAAGTTTAGATGTTAGAAAGAAGATTCTTCAAGCAAAATTTTATTTTTTTCAGCAGTGCAAGATTGTGCTGCTTTGTCCTAGGGTGTAGCCGTAGTCCATATCAGTCTCTTCAGTAGAGCAGTGGTGGCTTTTAAGCAATGGGAACTTGTGGGGTACAATCCTCACTGCGCCTCCCATATATTTAATGCTGCCCTAACTTTGAAAACCTGAGTAAAATTACTCTGTCTTGGTTTTCTTCCACAGGTCCATGTGAGAGAACATGCCTCTCAAACCTAGTGAGTTGCCTTGCTGCCTGGCAGATTTCTAAAGGTAAGTGCTAACTTTATATTTTCTGTGAGCATATGCAGAAAAAAAGATGGCACTTTAGACAGTATTATGGGACAAAATACATCCCCCTTTGGATTAGGGGATCATTTTATTATGGGCATTATGGCAGGCACTGGGGACGAGGAAACTTATGCTCAGAGGTGGTGTTTTACTTTTTATTATACTCTCAACGGCTTTACAATACATTTAGCCGACCGGGAGGTCAATTTTGTAACCCCCACAATAGGTGGGGTTAGCTGAGGCGTTTTTTTCTGGGGGGTTTTCTGTTGCATGCTTTTTCCCTACGCTTCCTGTGTTCCGAAGCGGAGATAGCATCGTCACAGATTATTAGCAGTGTTGCGGTTACCGGACTGCAATTTACAGAGAGATAGAAGTTGAGTCCGGATTATCTAACTGAATATTCACTCCATTGTCAGTCAAGCAGGTAAGCACCTCAGCAAAGCTAAAGCTGAGGTGTAGAGGTTGTCTGGAGTGTTTTTGTGATACGTTTAAATTTTATAACGAAACTGCTTTATTTTTCTGCAGGAAAATAATTAATAAGGAACAGTAAAGTTTTTTTTGTGTGTGGTATTTTCTAAATAAACTATTAGTTTTTGTTTATTCTGTTTGTGAATAAAGATGGACCAAGAGGCCCTGCAGGATGTTACATGTTCTTTATGTTTTAATGTGAACGTGGAACCACCAATCCCTTTCTGTTCCTCATGTATTGAGAGAACTTTGCATTACAGGGATAGACTTTTTTCTGAGCCAACATTGTCTAGGGCGGATGCTGTTCAGGAGTCTTCTGACAATGTTCAAGATATGCTGCAGCTTTCTCCTCAAGTGTCCCAAAATTTATCGGCCACACATCCAGTGCCCTGCGCTTCCTCTTACTCCACCTGGAGTTACGTTGCAAGACATCACTTCCCTCATGTCCTCTGCGGTATCTGATGCGTTGTTAGCTTTTCCCATGCTGCAGGGAAAACACAAGAAGAAATGTAAAGAATCAGTGAGTAAGGTTGCTGACACAGTCGTGGCTATCTTGAATGTCCCTTCCCAGAAATCTGAGGAGGAAGATACTTCTGTAGCATCTGAGGGTGAAATCTCAGACTCAGACAGTGTAATTCCTTCTGCTGATACTGAAGTTGTATCCTTCAGGTTTAAGCTGGAGCACCTCTGTTTGTTACTTAAGGAGGTTTTGGCTACCTTGGACGACTCCAACACTACTGTCGTAGTCAATCCTAAGAAGTCTAGTAAGCTAAACAAGTATTTTGATGTACCTTCCATGGTGGAGGTTTTTCCTGTAGCAAATTGAGCTACAGAAATTATTGCTAGGGGATGGGAGAGACCGGGTATCCCTTTTTCTCTATCCCCTATCTTTAAGAAGATGTTTCCTATAGCAGACTCTATCAAGGAATCTTGGCAGACGGTCCCCAAGGTGGAAGGGGCAATTTCCATGCTAGCTAAGAGGACCACTATTCCCATAGAATATAGTTGTTCCTTTAAAGATCCTATGGAGGGGTTACTCAAGAAGATGTATGTACAACAGAGTTTACAATGGCAACCTGCAGTGTGTATTGCTACCGTCACTAATGCGGCGGCATACTGGTTTGATGCGTTGTCCGATTCTATCCGGACAGACACTCCCCTTAAAGAGATCTAGGATAGGATCAAGGCCCTTAAGTTGGCCAATTCCTTAATTACGGATGCTTCCCTACAGGTTATTAAACTGTGAGCAAAGATTTCCAGGTTTGCTGTACTGGCACGCAGAGCGTTAAGGTTAAAATCTTGGTCTGCGGATGTGTCATCTAAGTCTAAGCTTTTGGTTATTCCTTACAAGGGAAAGAACTTGTTTGGGCCGGGATTGACATAAATTATTTCTGAAATTACGGGAGGAAAGGGCCATTTCCTCTTTCAGGATAAGAGGAATAAGCAGAAGGGACGTCAGAGTAATTTTCATTCCTTTTGAAACTTCAAGGGTAAGCCTTCCTCTCCTTCTTCCAAGCAGGAACAGTCCAAGCCTTCCTGGAAGCCCAACCAGTCTTGGAACAAGGGAAAGCAATCCAAGAAGCCCGCTATTGACTCAAAAGCAGCATGAAGGGTCTGCCCCCGTTCCGGGACCGGATCTTGTGGGGGGCAGACTCTTTCTTCACTCAGGCTTGGGTTCGGGATGTTCAGGATCCCTGGGCGGTGGACATCGTGTCCCAGGTCTACAAAGTAGAGTTCAAGACCTTTCCTCCCAGGGGCAGGTTTCTGCTTTCAAGATTATCTGTAGACCAGATAAAAGAGAGGCGTTCTTAAACTGTGTTCGGGACCTTTCCGACCTGGGAGTGATAGTTCCTGTCCCAATGCAGGAACAGGGGCTGGGGTTTTACTCCAATCAGTCCATGGTTCCCAAAAAAGAGGGAACCTTCAGACCAATTCTAGATCTCAAAAGTCTAAACAAGTTCCTCAGAGTACCGTCCTTCAAGATGGAAACTATTCGTTCCATTCTTCCATTGGTTCAAGAAGGTCAATTTATGACGACGGTAGATTTAAAGGACACGTACCTGCATGTTCCCATCCACAGGGACCATCACAAGTTTCTGAGGTTCGCATTTCTAGACAAACACTTCCAGTTTGTGGCTCTTCTATTCGGCCTTGCCTCAGCTCCCCAAAATCTTTTCAAAGGTTCTGGTATCCCTGTTGGTGGTGCTCCGGTTGCGGGGCATTACAGTGGTTCCTTATCTGGATGACATTCTGATTCAGGCACCATCCTTTCAACAAGCAAAATCCCACACGGAAATTTTATCCTTCCTGCGATCTCACGGATGGAAGGGGAATTTGGAAAAGAGTTCCTTAGTTCCAACTACAAGAGTAGTTTTCTTGGGAACCATAATAGATTCCTTATCAATGACAATTTTTCTGACAGAAGTCAGGAAATCAAAGATTTTCGATTCTTGTCTGGTGCTTCAATCCTCTCCACGGCCATCAGTGGCTCAATGTATGGAGGTAATTGGTCTGATGGTAGCGGCCATGGACATCGTCCCGTTTGCCCGTTTCCACCTCAGACCTCTGCAGTTATGCATGCATGCATGGCAGTGGAACGGAGATTATGCAGATCTGTCTCTATGATTACATCTGGATCAGGAGACAAGGGATTCTCTTCTTTGGTGGTTGTCTCAGGATCATCTCTCCCAGGGAACCTGCTTCCACAGACCCACCTGGGTGATTGTGACAATGGACACCAGCCTACTAGGATGGGGAGCAGTCTGGGGCTCTCTAAAGGCTCAGGGAATATGGACTCTGACGGAGTCGGTTCTGCCCATAAACATTCTGGACCTGAGAGCAATCTTCAATGCTCTTCTGGCCTGGCCTCAGTTAGCCTCGGCCCGGTTTATCAGGTTCCAGTCGGACAACAGAACTTCAGTGGCTTACATCAACCATCAGGGGGGAACTCAGAGCCCTTTGGCCATGACAGAGGTAGCCAAGGTAATTCAGTGGGCGGAGACTCATAACTGCTGTCTGTCGGAGATTCACATTCCAGGAGTGGACAACTGGAAAGCGGATTTTCTGAGCAGACTGACCTTTCACCCGGGGGATTGGGAACTCCATCCGGAAGTGTTTTCTAGCTTTGTTCTCAAATGGGCCAGAACTGGATCTCATCGTTTCCGAGGTACGAGTTGAGGTCCAGGAATCCTCAGGCGGTACTGATAGATGCTCTGGCAGTCCCTTGGAACTTCAGTCTCTCATACCTATTTCCCCCGTTTCCCCCGTTCTCTCTCCTGCCTCGGGTCATTGCTCGAATAAAACAGGAGAGGGCGTCGGTGATCCCCATTGCACTGGCGTGGCCTCGCAGGATCTGGTATGCAGACCTAGTTGAGATGTCATCTTTCCACCTTGGAGACTTCCATTGAGGAAGGACCTTCTACTTCAAAGGCCCTTCCTCCATCCAAATCTAGTTTCTCTGAAGCTGACTGCTTGG